>NW_009630485.1:50870-51126 GCF_000690535.1 Cariama cristata
CATGCGACCCCCCGCCTTGTGTCCACTGCTGGGCTTGGGAGGCGGATGGGTCCTGCCTCTCTCCGCAGTGACAGCGCGCAGACAGGCTGCGCCATGTATTTTATTTACTTTATTTTTAAAGACAGCTGAGAAGCCCAGCTAGACTTTGACACCTGAGAAGCCCAATGAACGATATACACCTGAAAGAGCGGTGCTTGGAAATGAGCCCCAGTGGGGCTGCGAACCCATGGCGATGTGGTCACGGGTGTCTGTTTGT
>NW_009630486.1:0-43859 GCF_000690535.1 Cariama cristata
CGGGGTGCTGGGGGGCAGCCGGCAGCGCAGGAGGGCACCCCTGCCCCTAGGACCACCGGCCGGGCCTCTCCAGCTTGACCGTGGCTCATGTACCGTCAAAAACGAGTTCGTTTTCCCTCTTAGGCTTCCTCGAAACTCTCTTGCCGACTTTCCTCAGACGCTTTTTTTCCTGTCCTTAAATCTGTTGAAGTTGCTTTAAGGATTTGCAAGAACTTCTGTGCCTGGGTTGGGTCTGCTCTCCTTTCAGCAGTGAGGAATCAGCGTGTTGCTTCCCAAACCGGGAGAGATTAATAAAATCTAAGTTTCCTTCATTTGTGTCTAACTCTCCTTTGCTGCGTTTAAAAACACTAGTAAAACAGTTCTACCCAACTTCTACAGAAACTTTAAGCCACACTTACGTCTTTCTGTAGAGATTATTTGGCCTGCCTAGTTATAAATTTCTCCTTTTTAACAGGTTTTTAAGGTGGAGTACGCTGACTCTTGTTATTAGCTCTTTTCTGTGAGAAAGCATGGCTCCGCTAAAGGTGCACGGACCTGTCCGGATGCGCAGCATGCAGACTGGGATTACAAAATGGAAAGAAGGGAGCTTTGAAATTGTGGAGAAGGACAACAAAGTGAGTCTAGTGGTTCACTACAATGTTGGAGGAATTCCAAAGACGTTTCAGGTACACCAAATATTAAGGCTTTTGTTTGAGCAGTTCATGGATTGTACTCTTTTGTGAACGGCTGTCCTCTTCAAGGCTATTAAATGTCACACAAACTTCCCTCTGTCACTGTTTCTTGTTCCTCATTTCCTGAACACTAATCCCTTTGTATAACTCTCCTGTAAATTATTCACGTATATTGTTAAAGGATCTGCCAAGGTCAGCATCGAGATACCACTGAATGGGAAGAACTAAAAGGCAGAGAAAAGTTAGCAAAGTGTATAGCACCATGGCTCATGTGTTCAGAATTTTTGGAACGTGTAATCTTTCTCTTACTGGTGCTTTTGCAGAATCTAGAAGTGAAGATCCTGAACACTTAGTACTAGCAGTTTTCCCAGCTGAAGAGTAACGGTGTTAACACACTTGTAGCGTTTTGCTTGTTTATACAAGACTCTGATGGACAGCAATTGTTACAGTTTTAGGTTTTAAATATGTGGTTTCCTCACTGAGAGGCTAATGCAGATCACTGTTAAAGATTGTCTTGCAATATTTGGTCTAAATTGCCTTTTCTTCATTCTATAGTTGTTTTTAGCTCAGACTTCCTAGTTTTTTGTGCAAAATGCCCCAAATCGAAAGAATGTGAAGAAGTGTTTTCCTGTAAGAAATTTCTATCTGATTTTAAAATATGTAGAGGATGTAAGAGCAGTTGGAAGAAAAAAAAAATTCCTCTTATTTAGCAACTTTGTAACAGCCTAAACTGATCTAAATGTTGGCCTCTGCTTTTTTGTGCCACAGTTGTTTTTCATCAGTAGTGTTCACCAGTCCTTTATCTGAGCCATTTATTTCTGTGTGCGTGCTTGGTGAAAGAAAAGTCACTTTATTTTTGAAAGATCAAGTTTTGCTGCCTTAGTGTGCTGAGAAGTCTTAGCGAAGAATCTGACAGCCTGTGTTGCTGTGGAATCAAGGCGTGAGAAAATCATTAGCTGTGGATAGTTCCGTCCTCTGTTACTGCGGACTTGAAAAGAATTGTCTGCCTTCTCACGCATGATGCTGTGACTGCATGTTTGATTTAATCCAGCTTTGGACCATTTTGCTTCTGAGAAGAGTGACCTCTTCCCCTCGTACCTTGCCTGGGTGCTTGTTCTCACGCGCTCCTTTCTACCTGGACGAGTGTTGACATGGTGTGACAGTGACTCGAAAGGTGGTTCCCTGGGCTATAGCACAGCTAACCATGGCCTAAAGGGGCAAGTTTTCCTCCCAGCCTCTTGCATCTGCTGGCTTTGGTGCTCATTAGATTTCTGTGAGCTCAGTGGAGGGTTTTCATGTGAATTAATTTTGGGAAAGGACCGAACGCAAGATCTGGCGGAGGGGGTAATATGGCACCATGCAGCTAGGACCACAGCAAAGGAGGAGGAGGAAATGCTGCATCTTTAGACCAATTATTTTTGTTTGGATGGTAGTTGTTTTTCAAAAAAAATCCTGTTCATCTTGAAGCAACACAGACACCAGCACAAGAGCATTGGTGGGAGTGAGCAGCAGGCAGGGAGAGCTGCCTGCCCCTTGTGCTGCAGGCTTCTGCTTGAGTGTAGTTTGTGTGAGCTGGCCCCAGTCAGTCACAGTGCTCGCGTGCTGCTTCAGGTGTGACAAATTCCTGATCATTTTGCTTTAGAAGTAGGATTCCCTTTTTTTTGACAAGTTGCTCTGAGAGAACTGTGGGTGATTTCTGCACCTTTTTTTGCTTTTATGTAATGGAACATTTGGATGGATCTGAGGTTATATTTCTTTCTACAGTGACTGGTGTGTCGTCAAATTTCTTATGTCAGATGATACATTTTACTGATGTTTCAGAGCTTTGATTAAGTTGTCCCAGATGCTACGTATGTATTAAGAGAAATATTTCATTTACCCCCACCTCCCAAGGCTTTATAACGCTCACTGGCTCATAACAGGTGCATGGAGAGTACGGATGGAGCCCTCTCATGATAGCATTTGGAGTTGAAATAGATTGTTTTGCACTGAGATGGTGAAGTAACTGTAATCCCTTTGCATTGGGCTCAGTGTTCTAAGAGAGGATGAAAAATTTGGAGCCCCCTTTTCAATTCTTAGGTCTTTGAAGATATTTTTAGCATATATTTTAAAAAAACCAAAACAACTACCCTCCCCCCAAAAAACCCAAAACACAAGGATTGAGCTCAAAGTATTTCAGAAGTGTGATTTTCTCAGCAAAATAAACCCTTAGTTTCTGATTGAGATGGTTTTCCAGCCTCTCTTATAAACTGCTGTTGTGTCTAGATTGGCTTTCCAAGAAGCTAGAGATGTGCACGGGAAAAAAAGGAAATCTCACTGATGGACATGGAGTGCCTTTTACTGTCTCAGTCTTTTATACACCTGAACAAATTTAAGTTAAAATTGGGAAAATTTTTATTTTTAGACTTGTGTGTAATTTGAAACCGATGAGACACGTTCTAAAGCAATGTAGAGCAAAACTTTCGTATTAGAGTGTAATTAGTGTTCATGTCTATTAACTCATCATCGTTATTTAGATGGGTAGTGTGGCAATATGCAGGCCAGGCCAAATTAGGAGAAGACTCCAATCTGATGGGCAGTGTTTTACTCTGTCTTGTGTAGTGCCAAATGACCTTGGCTGTGGTTTCCAATCTTGTATGAAGCATTGAGTATAGCAATGTACCGGCATGAAGGTCATTGCGTAGCTAGTGCTTGATATTGGGCAAGGCTAAAGAAGCAGCAGCAAAATGAAGAATTAAGCAAAAAAGGACAAGGGAATTGAAGATGAGAGTATGCTTAGGTATGTGTTGTCAAACTTCGATGCAGTCTGCAGATATGAGATACTTTTTTGCTTTCTCTCCTTTAGGAGTTACCCTCAATTTACACGGATAGTAGAGCCTTTACTGAACCGTTGGCTCTTACAGGTGACTTAACATGAAGTAACAAGTAATGGTATAATAAAGTAGCAGCAGCATTATTAGGTAGCACAAATTCTTATTAAAATTATTCTTGTGCTTGACCATAGCCCTGAAAGTTTTGAGACCACTGGATTGTTACAGTGTTGCATATAGACTAAGCATGTTTCTTACTGACTTAGTCCCTCAGCAAATTTTTTAAGCTATGTCAAATCTGTGTTCCCTTAGAGCAAATTATGAAGTGAGTAAAAGTTTGTACTTGCCATTTAAAACTTTCTCTATCTTAAAGTATGTTTCAAACTTGATGTTGAACTTTCAGACAGCTAAATGGGACTGTATGAAGCTCTTACTCCTTTGCGTTCAAAAATGTCAGACTCAATAGAAAAGCAAGTTTCAGAAAGCTTATTCAGGAATATAGGGACTGTTGAGCTACAGTGATATTGTCCTTTCAGTTCTGTCAGCTTCCAGGGTTGCCAATTGCATTAATTCTGTGAGGCTTAATGCTTGCCCAATATGGAGCAAGGAGAAGTACTTTGGTGCGAGTGCCTCTTACCCTCTCTATTTGAAGTGTTTTGTTCGAATTTGTAAGTATTTTTGCCTTTTAAAAATGGATTTTTGTTTATAGTCACTTTCTTTTTTTCAGCTAAGCCATAACATTAAAACTGTGACCTTAAGACCAAATGGTAGAAAACTGTGCTGCCTGATGCTAACACTAAAGGATACCAGCTTCTTGACAATTGATAAGGTACCATTTAAAGATGCAAATGAAATGCGGATGTATTTGGATGCAGTCCATCAAGACAGGGTTCATACTGGTGAGTGCAGTTGTTGTAAATCATGTTAATAACTGTTTGGAGAGGGATCAGTACTGTGTTTTCTTTTTTTCATCTTTAGCCATTTTGTCCTCCTTGTGTTACTGACTTTCTTTGCATTTGTGTAAATGCTTCTTTCTGTCACTGAACCCCAATTTTTGTTATATACCTTCCTCATAATGTACCTCTGTCGTGCTGAACAATAAGCAGAAATTAAACATGTAGGAATTGTGTATGTTTTAAAGTATGTTGGTATTTTAAAAACTCTTGTCCGTTTATCACACATGCATAGTCTTTCCTTTTTATTTTACCTCTTGTTTTATTTTGTTCTTTTTAAGGGTAGGAACTTTACTGCCAGCTGAGTAAATGACCAGTATAAGGGATATCCATAAACATATGCTTATGTCTGTGTGCTCAGAATATTGTACTCTCTGTTGGCAAGAAATCTAGTGTGTCCCTTCCAAAATCAACTCCAGCTAAATAACATCTTACAAATAAGAATGCCAATCAGTTAAATGACAATCAGATCAAATGTTGTGTACTTTTCCTGTCAGCTGGGAAACCCTCTCAGGGATCTGGCAGCTTTGGAGGTGTGCTGGGCAGCAGGACCACACAGAAGGAAGCTAATAGGCAATTCTCTTATATAGAGAACCAGGTTTGTTTAATTGTTCACATTTTTCCTCTCCTTTAATTTTTTCATTCATTTCCTCCTCTCATTCTCTTATTGTATGTTGTAATAGCACTGTAAATACTTATTTTGCATCCAGAGTCTTTATAATCTAGGGAGCCTGGAAGAGATTTATACAGGGTGGTTAACAACGGTGTGTCTTGCTCATGACGAGCCGTATATTCTGTACAAATAAGAAAGGTCAGCGTCTGTCTGTTGAAGACAAAATATCTTCTTCATGCTGAGCTATCTGGCAGGCAGAGAAGAAGCAGAAGTAGAGGGAAAGTACATGATTAAGACTTGCTTCTCATATAGTTCCAAATATCTTTTTGTTTATACAGAACATCTTACATAGCAGCTGAACATGTTATAGTCAGCATAAGTCTTAATGAGTTTAGCAGACTTCAGCCAAATGTACATATTGAAAAGCTGCTGACCCAGTTTTGTATCAGAATAAAGTTACTGAATTTGTGGCAGTCTGCTCAGATTTTTGTGTAAATTTTACAGACTTTTCCATGAAAGTGGTTTTCCTTCAAAATATTTTTGTTCTTCCTTTTCCCCCGACGTAACACAGATTTCATGGTGTATCTACGACTTAATTTACTTTGTTATCTCTGTGAATATACTTGTATTACCACCCTGAGGGAGAATATTTTTGATGTTGTCCCTAAACAAATTTTACATGTTGCTTCAAGGCAATCTCATGGTAAAAACTCTAACATTGTGTATACAGTATTAAGATTAGACGTGTTTAATTTTCAAGTCTAAAATTGACCAACATTCCTTAGTCAACCAACTGTTAGGTCTTTCCATTGCATTCCATGTGGTGCTTGCTTGGCCTAAGGCTATCAGGGCACTGTTCTAATTGTGTGGGTTTTAATACAGCTTTTTAAAATTTTTTTTTGATACCAGCCAGGATTGATCAGGGGATAGTTGGGAATCATGCCTTGGTTTTTTTTAATGTCAAAGCATGTAAAGGACATTTTAAAAACTAAAGTTCCACTGACTTAGCATTGAAAAATGAGGAGGGAAATTGGTTACTGCAGTAGAGTTTCAGGTTTATGACTTGCATCGATACAGTCAAAATTTTACCTATGTCTAATCAGTGTAACTCTCTTAATCTAATACAAGTAGTATTTTTCTGCTTTTGGTTGCTACACTGTAGCAAGTAAAGCACTGGTGTAAATGCTAGATTAGGCTAAAGATGGTCATGTTTTTTACTGTTTTGGTTGTCTCCCTGGCCCCCTCCACTTGCTTTTTGCAGACTCCTCCCAAAAGAGTGACCGTGGAAAGTAAGGAGGAAAATCCGTTTCGCAAGGTGCTGGGTACCCCAGCGAGAGCGTCTGTTAAGAATTCCACTGGAACTGGAACACCTAACAACAGGGTGAACATTTCAGCATCTCCTGCGTCGTCAGTCCCTCACAGAACGGGCTTGTTGGAGAATCGGTAGGAGTGTTGTCCTCTTATTATGATATTGTGAAAATTTAGCTCTTTATAGAGGTGCAGGTGGAACTCAGTACACCTAGAAGTAAGAAGGGAATATGTTTCTTCCTCTGGTTTTGCTGTTACTTTTAACAGGATGTTAATAAGTGCTTTTCTAGCCTCTGGCTGGTACTGGCACTAGAGTTTTATGAACAACTTAAGAGTTGGGCAGACAAAATTCTTCTCTGTATGCTATGTTATAAAAGTGAAGATTATGGAAGATAGGCGCAAAATGCGCAGAAAGCATTGAGGAGTTCTGTTCAGCTGGAAGAGAGTCATTTACTAGCCTTTCTGAAAGAATGACCACTTCAAAAAATTTTCTGTCATCAGTGAAAAGAGGAAAAGAACACAACCTCCTGGTTCAGAAATGAGTGAAGATTATCCCAAAGAGAATGATTCTTCAACGTAAGTAACTGTTGTTTCTAGTTTCTGATTTTAAATTCTTTGTTCATTTGTGAACGTAAATTTTTCTGAAAAGAATGCTTGGGTATTTCCTGTCTCAGCAACATGGTACAGGTCAGCCACTAGTCAACTTCTGAACACACTGGGTGCTTGAAATGGGGTTTGCATTCAGGATTAATGAGGGAAATACAACTTGCTCTAGCAGTTGATTTGCAGGAACTGACGTGCAAATTTTGTGTCATCGTTCTTTTCTCAGTTTAGGCAGGATTGTCACATGTGCTCTGCATGTATAGCAATAGATACATTCTTTATTGAACTTGCTTTGACCCTTTTCAAAACAAAATTCATGAAGGGAAATTACCATTTGGATAATAAGCTCCGTGTGTTTGAAATCACATTTAATCATCACTAAAGAAGGCTTGTTTAAATGGATTGGTTAAACTTACCTGTGAGTAAAGTTTAACTGTTCCGTAGTTAAGTATTGAAGGTGATAGTACAGAAATGCTTTAAAACAAGTTGTAAATATCAAGCAGGAATATCCTGTATCTTCTGTAACTGCACTGACTTCCACTCTTGTTTATCTGTAGGAATAATAAAGCCTTGAGTGATCCAGCATGGAAGTACTTGAACAGTAGCAGAGAGAAACAGTTGAATCTGAAGCAAGCAGAGGAAAATAGGACATCAGGTAAACAAAAAACAGTAAAGCCAAATGATACCTGACTTTGACCAGTACAACTTTACCCCTTCGGTATTAGTTTAGAAAGTTGCTGCAGAGGTGGTTTCTGGAATCTGCTTTCCCTGTGCCACTAACTTTCTTGCTTCCTACAGAGCCATATATGAGATGGAAACAACTTGCCTTCATTTTCAAAGCCTATCCTGCTCTAGTGTGACCCTGACCTTTATACTTGGGTACTGATGCCAACCCATGTGCCAGCTTGTTTGAAAACTCAACAAGCAGCTTCAAACTTTGCTCCAAGCTGCCCTTCCCTTTGGGAAGGGATTCCTGTAAACACCTAAGGATTTCCTTTTTGTTTTTTCTTGTTTATTTTTAAAGCTCTGCTTTGCTGTTAATGCCCATATGAATTGTAGACTGATTTTGTGCTGAAAATGTGTACTGTTTGCTTTTACTTCCCTATCTCTTCCCCAGAACTCAGAGGGAACTCTTTGGGGCCAGGACTTTTGTTCTGTTTGTACCAAAGTTCTGTTGGATACTGGTGTGTGACAAGGTTTTATAGACAATATAGAAGTATTGACAGTATGTACATAAGGTAGTAAACAGCACCGTTCTTCAGTTTTACTAATAAATACTGAGCCTCTTTCCCCATAAAGGAGAATGCATTCAAGATCTTGTTTTTATGGGGAGTGTTGCTGAATGCATTCTTTTTTTAGAGCAGCTCTGATGGCACAAACATGTTGCTGGAGGAGCCAGTAACGTGAACGTTTATCTCTGCATGAAAATCTTCTCTGCTCTTGAGAGTCAAAATTAGAATTTGTGAGTGTATACCTGCAAATTCAGGTGACAGTATTGTGAACTTCCATCGTATATCTGCATTTTTCAAAACTGCATGGCTCAAACCACTTCAAGCTGGGATAGAAGCAAATGTTTATTCATTATCCAAACTAGGCGTTAGAGTCTCAGGATCTGACACAATGATATCAGAACAATGAAACAGTCATATTTTGCCCCAAGCATGTATTGATTTACTATGGAATCTGGAGTGGGAAGAAAAACTGTTTTCAGTTCTGTGTATTTACCTTGAATTTTGAGAACACTGTCTTGGAAATCATTAGTGAGTTTTCTGTTATGTGTATCTTGTATATTTGAACAAGAGGTGGATATTTATTATTTTTCAGATAGTTAAGACCTTTCAATGACTTTTTAGTGTTTTGTATTGCAATTTGGATTTAATGGAGATTAGGGTATTAAATTCAATTAAAACTCCAGCTTGTCTTTACATAGATATGATTAACATTCACGTTAGTACTTCTGAGTATGTGTGTTACTACTTTCCCAACCAATTCTGGAAAACTGTATTTGAGGATTTTTAAACCTTTTGACTAAATACTTTTAAATGAGTTGTATATTGTGTAAATAGTTGAGTTACCTAGAAAAAAAATAACCTGCTTCTCTTTCTGTTTTTCAAGGTATTTTACCACTGCAGTCATCATCCTTTTATGGTAGCCGGTCCTCATCAAAAGAGTTCTCCACTGGCAGTTCCACCCTGGACAGGTAGGACTGATTCACTAGCATGAACTGTAAATGACAGTTCTTTTCCAAGAATTAGGATCTTCGGTTTCCTGTGTGTTTATTATGTGGTATGTAGCTTATATGCATAAAATGTGTATATATATAGATAGATAGAGGTTTTTTCCCCCAGGAGGACAATCTAGGAATTCAGTGTGGCTACAATTACCCTAGTTACATGTACAAACTCCAGTTACTGCTTGCAATAGACAGACTTTCTAAAATCACTCAAATCTGTTATAGTCATTGTGAATGACTGATCCAGATGATATCTAAACTCTAGATGGTTCAAATTCTATATAAACTCTGCAACTTCAGACTGAATCCTTGCTTCATTTTTCCCAAATAGACAAAAGACATGAAGCCCTATATTTTAATAACTATTTTAGTAATACTGAATCCTGCTGAGGTTGGGATTCTTCTGTGTTAGACGCTGTGCAATCAAACTGATGGTCTCTGCCCTAGATAGATGAGATTCAAGATCAAGGAAGAAAAGAAGCATTGTCCATGTTTTACACAGGAGGGACTCAGGTCCATAGTGATTAGGTTACAAGAACAAGAGCCTGAAAATGAAGACTCTGGCCCAGATGGGAATTTTAAGCATATCTTAGGAGTGATGAACTCATGCTGCACAATCGTTCTTCCCCTCATCCTACCCTGTGGGGAATTCTTAAATATCTTAAAGACAAAAGACTTAGTTACACTGCATGCACACCTGTGGATGTAAGGAAATTTAAGCAAAGTATTTAAGTGCTCTGGGAAGAAGTTCTGTCTCTCACACTGCTTTTGCATTATGATACATGCCAGTTACCTTGTGTGGCTTTACCAGTCCTTCTTTTCTATAGTGATACAATTTCAGTGTCCTGGACTATAGCTATTTAAGGAAGAGCATTAGAAATCTTACACTTCTTATCCTTTTATGTTTTTAGGTCTAGTGTATCCAGCCAGAACCCTTCAGCCAAAAGAAGCCTGGGATTCCTTTCTCAGCCTGCCCCTCTTTCTGTTAAAAAAATGAGATCTAATCAAGATTACACAGGGTGGAACAAACCCCGAGTGCCCCTTTCCACCCATCCTCAACAACAATTACAAGGGTAAATTTAATTTTCTTTATCTAGCATGCACACTTTGAACATCAGAACATGCACGTTCTTGCTATAAGTATTTAATGAAAAAAAAATAATCCTGAAGTTAATGAAAACTGAGACAGGGAACACTTTTCCTAGTTTGGAAAATACATATTCTTAAATTCACTTCCTGAGAATTTTAAAGATAAAATAATTTCAGGTAATTCATGTTCCTTTCATACACTTTCATGATTCAGTTCTCTATCTTGTGTATATATACACATGTTTTTAAATGTTGATTGTAGAAACTCATGGGTGCTTTCCTGATAAATGCTGCCTCCCATGAATTTTCAATTTAGTCTGAAGGCCAGGAGGACAACTCCAATAAGAAAGGCTGTGGGGAGTGACTGGGTTGACTCTGGTATGTTTACACATTGACATGCATACCATGTTCAATCTTTTTTTTTTTTTTCAGATTTTCAAACTTGGGAAACACCTGCTATATGAATGCTATTCTACAGTCCTTATTTTCAATTCAGTCTTTTGCTAATGATTTACTCAAGCAGGGTATCCCGTGGAAAAAAATTCCACTGAATGCACTTATCAGGTAAAATTCACTTTCTGGGAAGGATATTTTCTTTCATTATTCAGAAACTAGTTTTGTAATGCTGAAGCACCTTTATTAGAGGTAGATAATAAAATCCTAGAGCTCTCGGTATTTTGGAGTTTTACTTTAGAAATAGGAAGCAGGCGCTTAAAATTTGCCGTACTGAGTTACAGGCAGTCTTTTGTATCTTCTGCTGTATTTCTACTGGCAGAGTGAAATGCTTCAGAAGAAAATGCAAGAAACTGCAAAATAAATAGATACGGAATAACTTCTTTTTAAAACATTACCAGCTAGAGTTTAAGCTCGTCACTAACTTCACTCAGTACGTGAGGACCTCTTTGGAAAATCCGCTTTGCCTAGTAGCTGTGGAGTGTTCGAATTCTGCGTACTTAGTCCTTTTCTAAATTCAGTTGAACTCTTAGTTCAGTCAAACCTCATGTGAAGAAACTCCAGAGGTTTCTGTAATATGTAAAACTCTCTTTTCTCTTTGACATTTTGAATTCCTGTGCCATTCAGATTCCATTTTATGCCCATCAGAGCAAACAGCAATTTGTCTTTCTACGTCCTACACTCTCTTCCATTTGGGATTTTTGTTACGTAGGCTCTTGTGTACCTCGTTTCTTTTCTGTCATTAAGCAAGATTGAGGATTATCAGAACCATTTCTGTTTCCATTTCCTAGTGTTTTATATCTTTTGGGATAACTTTTGTTTTTGCTTTGTCTTCTTCAACTCTTCCTACACTACTCAGGATCAGAGGTTGTTCCACATGCCTCTTAAAATGTCCTTTCCCTAATTTTTGTAGGAAGACCTCTGAAGCTTGTGCTCGATATACCTAATGGTAAACTGCGTGGGTAGACCTTGTGCCATAGTACCGCTGATGGAGGGCGGTGTGTGATCCTGTGCATAAGTACAGCAAGTCAGAGTTCATACTCAGTAGCATCTGCTTTGGCTTCTGTTAGGTTGGGTACCTGCACTTGATCAAACAGGATGAATGCTTTTCTGGTTGAAAAACAATTGCCTATCAACTGCTTTGTCACGAAAAAAACATGTTTCCTAACAGGCTTCGCTGAGCAGTTGTAGAAGGTTAGGAGAGCACACGCTGTTACTGTAGCTCAGCAGAATAGCAGAAACTTGTTGAGCTGCAGTAAACTGATCAGGTTCTTTGGGTAACTGAGTATTGACATCAACTGAGTTGTTGATTTGGGGTGGGAGGGGATTGCACAGGTCTTTTTTGTCTTTTTTGTGTGTGTGTGATGGAACATAACGTCTTCCCATCGCCTTCCCATGTATGTACTATGACCGAAACTGTTGTGCTTGGAATATATTGGATGTGTATTTCCTATGAAATTGTAAAGCCATTGTAACAGATAACTAAATCACAGTAACTGAGAGGCACAGGTAAAGTCAATTTCAACAGGTTTTTAACAAAGTTACCAGTAACACTACACGTAACTTGAGCCAAGGAACTCTTCATGGCTCTTTTTGTTACAGCTTTTTTCTACTCTGTTGTAACATTTCACTGCCAACAGAAGTAAGACTTGACACTGAGTGGAAATTTAAAAATAAAAAAATAAATAGAAACCAGTCTGACCATGCAAGTTGAATCTAATGATTTTATGTTGCTTATTTTGGTGCCTTGTGATTTCATATTGCCTATCAGTATGAATGTTTACAAAAAGCATTGTGTTTTGGTTTTTTCCCCTCATTGTAAAAGATATAGCAGACATAAGTTTATAGAACTTTATAAGTTTCTTCTCTTTACCTTAAAAGGTTGTGGAATTTTTTTGTTCATTCGGGTGTTGTTCCAATAATGACCTCAAATGAGATTTCAAAATACTTGAAATGGAAAAGATTAATTATATGTGAGATATTTTCATACAGAACCCCTAAACCACTTATGACAGGAGAAAAGCTTTTAGAGACTCTTAAAATGAGGTATCATGAGTTTTATTTTGTTTCTCTAAAATCCTGGAAAGCTAATGAGTGTTTCATTGCATTGCCCTCTGCAGACGTTTTGCCCATCTGCTTGCTAAAAAGGATGTGTGCAACCCTGAGGTTAAGAAAGAGCTGCTCAAGAAGGTGAAAAGTGCCATTTCAGCTACTGCAGAGAGATTTTCTGGCTACATGCAAAACGTAAGTCCCATATTGTCTAGAAACAGTTATTTGTAATTTGTTCAGTGTTTGGACTGCATTGAACTCCTGTCAAGCTTCAGCTCTATTTGACAGTGACTTGAGTGTTTGATTGAATGACAATGATTGCCTGCTGTTTGTTAGAGCAGAATTGCCTTAATATTGCTGAATGCAGTGAACTAAAAAGTAATTTCCCCAATCTGTGTGTGTTTGAAAGAAAGATAATGAAGTTGTGCAAAATTACTTCGAGTTTACCCCGTTTCTAGGATGCACATGAGTTCTTGAGCCAATGTCTGGATCAGCTGAAGGAAGACATGGAAAAGTTAAACAAAACTTGGAAGAGCGAGCCAGTCCCTAATGAGGATAGCTCATCTGGACGGGCTTCTGATGACCTCTCAGCCACCAAAGTTTATACGTGTCCAGTTATCAGTAATTTAGAGTTTGAGGTTCAGCATTCTATCATTTGCAAAATGTAAGTATGCTTGAGAGCTTTTCTCATACTTACCTTACGTGACTTCATCTGCAGATCATAACTAGAACTAAGAACTATGTTTTTCCGAAGCTGGATATTTAGAAAATATTCTGTAGTCTAGAAATGTTGTAAACCTCACACCACGCTGTCTGCTGCTACAGGCCTTCTTTAACAGTCTTATACCATCTAGTTCTTCATTACATATCCAGTGAAAAGCCTCTGTGCTTTACCTTTTGTGTGCCGGTTATATGAGAATAGAGAGAAAAGGGGGTTTCAGCCAAGTAATGTTTCATCTTAAAAACAACAAAACAAAAAAAAAACCCGCCATGTTTTCAATTTGTTCTTTCTAAGGGTTTCCAGGGAATGGCATTTTCTTCTGTCTCTCTAGGTTATTGCTGAAAAAAATGTAAACCAGTATGTCTGGGCATTTGTTGTGTATGACCTGTGCTGCAGAGTCCCATACAGAATGCTTGCATTCCACAGAGTTTTTATGAACACAGATATTTGGGAATATTACTTTGTGTGTACTGCAGTAGCTCCCTAAAATAATTAAAAGTAAATTGCATGCAAGTATTAATTATTGAAGACAAATGACTGTAGGATTTTATGTTTTGTTTTGCTTTTTTTCCCCAAAAAAAAGCGTAAAAAATTGAGAAATGTTGGGGTTTGGGGGGTTTTTTGTTTGTGGTTTTTTTTTCAATGGACTCTACTATTTTGTTTCTAAAAACAATTTGAAAGTATTTCTAGGCTTTTTCCCTTCTAGGCTGGGCTCACTTCTTTTCTGCTAAGAACGCTGAAGATGTGTTCAGCTACATAGCAGTCACTTTGATTACCTGTATACCTGATCACTTGCCTCTCCAAGTGGTTTTTTGTTCTCACCCTTACACAAATGCAAATGTTTCTTTCAACTTTTAAAGCATCAAAGTGAAATCCCAAAATTCAACTTTGTCATAAGCATCAAACAATTTCATTTTGATGAGTAAAAATAGATTGATCGAGAGGCATATATTTACTGGGAAGTTACTTCAGCCTAAAAAATGTAAGTTGCTATTAATTTCGAGTGTATTTTTTCATCAGACTCTACATAAGCATGTTTCTTTTTTAGGTGTGGTGAAACAGTCACTAAACGAGAACAGTTTAATGACCTCTCCATTGACCTTCCTCGAAGAAAGAAATTGTTTCCTTCCCGATCAATCCAGGACTCACTTGACCTCTTTTTTCGGGTACATAGTTTTGGGTTTGTTTGGTTTTTGTGTGGTTTTTTTTTTTTAATTCACTGTGGAGTATGTGTAGGTTATGTACCATATGGAAATATTCATTTTATAGCTGATTATTAGTTTCTATGACAGTGATTGCAGGCATGTGAAATATTTAACTTTGCACTTTTTTTGAGGTTTATACATTAGTAGCATACAGAAGTTTTTATTGTTAAATGCTGTACAGAAATTAACTAATCCTTACAATACTGCTGTGAAATAGGTAAACTTCCCCATTTTGTGGTGGGAGAGTTGAGTCATAAACACATATAAAGGAGAGAAGGGAGGCTGTCAGATTGAGATAATCAATCAGGAATTGCTGCTTCCTCTCCTGGGCTAGGATGCTTGAACAGCTTATGTACTGGCCTAAATTAGCATGGAGGAAAAAGGTCATGCAGATATAATAATTTAAAAAATAATTGTAATATGTGGATGCTAATCTTGTAAGTAGAGCTTCAAGGTGATATTTCTGAAAGCTAAAAATGAGCCTTACATCTATGAGTTAGTGTTGTATTTTGTCGTATCTTCAGACAGACCTGTTTTTTCTCCATTTACACATAGTGTTTTCAACGGAATGATTGACATGTTTATTCTTCTAACAGCTGGTGGAGGTTTTAAGTTTTTTTTAAAAGTTCTTAAAATTATAGTGGTATCACTTGGCCTTACTTAAAGAAAAGGGCTGTAGAAACATTTGATGGCCGAGTCATGTAATTTTAGCACAGTGATGCTTCCCCTTTTGCTGTGTGTTCAAAACTCTGCTCTGGTGCACCATATCCTTGACCAGTCTAGATGAGGATAGCTTTTTAGGAACAAAGTTGAGGTTTTGAACGAGAGAGAGAATACTTCATGGCAAATTATCCTCCACCAAAGGTTATTAGGAAAAAAAAACCACCAGAACCAAAAAACTGTATGGGAGAGAAAACTGTAAACTCTGCAAGATTGTCCCCTCTCTTTAAAAGCTAATTTGTCTCAAGTGTGGCTAATTCAGTGGTCTGCAATAGACTTGCGGGAAAAATTCCACCGGTATTAGTGGGTATGTTGTCAAATTGTAAGCTCTGCTACCTGTCTCCTATCAGATGCCCTCTTGTTAGATCATGTTGAAGGTGATTATAATTTTAAGTGTGACTGCTGTTTTGAAGAGCTGCCATGACAACCAAAAGCTATGTGCTTTCTGTTGAGATCTGTTTGATGTGTCTTTTGTTCCACTAGTCATTTTTCTGTTCTCTTAAACAGGCAGAGGAGATCGAGTATTCCTGCGAGAAGTGCAACGGAAAGTCTGCTGTTGTCACACACAAGTTCAACAGGCTTCCCAGGTAAATATTGACACCTGTTCCTCTCTTTCCTGGAACCACATGTTACAAAAGTGCAAGCAAAAGTCCCTTGAAGAGTAAAGCTGGGAAAATGGGTAGGACAGCACATACGGTGGTCAGCATGTGAGAAAGATGCACATGCAGACAGTAGTCTTCATGCTGTTTCCCTCTGAAGAAACTCTCTTGAGCACCCTCTGCAACACTTCTTTCTTCTTCCCTGTCACTACACAAGGAGGGCTAAGTTTTCCCTTTCCCCTTGAAGTTTCTGGGATGTGAGGGAAGTAGAAACAGTAAATATATTCTGGAAGTTTAATATTTTGTGCTCAGCTGACCTCATGGGCAGGACTGAGTTGGAGGCATTAGTGCCAGAAGGTATATAGAGTGTTTTGCTTTGATCAATTAATTCTTCCCATGCTGATACCTGTTTTCTCTTTCAGTAAGCATGGCACTTTGAGGAAGAAGGCAGACACTTTGAGGGTTAATGGCATGCTCAATAGTTTCTGACCTCGTGGTTGGGTTTAGCTCATTATTTAGAGTCTAAGTGCTTGGAGGTCAGGATCATTTTCTCATGGGATATAAAGCTAGAAGAGTCTGTTCGTTAACTTTATCTGGTCCATGTCCTTGTCCCAGGTATACTCATACTGAGCCCACTAACTTGGTAATTAGCCTGCGTTTTGCTTAAATAGTGTATTTATGCTAGCACTGCAAAACCCTTGTCAAAGTTTTTGAATATTAGCGCAACATAAGCGATGATGCAGCTGCATGATCTAAATAGACAGTACAAAATGCAGCATAAGGGAGAAGACTCAGTGTAAGGAGGCCTTTTCAGGCTCTTTATGCTGTTATGATCAAAAGCTCTTTCAAAGAGGAAGTGTCATGACAGATAAACCAACATACGCATCTTGCACTGGGCACAGTTCCTCCTCTGTTCTGGGCAACTGCGTGATCCCTCCATCAGAGTCTTGAATATCTTGGAGTAATATACTAGCATTCTGGCCTATAATGATAATATTTCGATTGTTTTCTACCTCTCACTGTGTAGCAGAAATGATGAGTTTGGTAAGAGCTACTTGCTTCTGCTTGACTGAACAGCAAGGTGATGCAGGTCAAAGCAGGAAGCCTCTTGAGTTGGCAGAGTGCACTCTGCACCTTACAGAAAGTTGAGTGATGGTCAAGAGAGTAATTACCTGTCTCTTGCCAGATAAGAGACAGATATTGCTTCCCTACCACCGCAAAGTAATAATCTGTTTTAGAGTCAGGTGAATACATTTTATAAACAGGCCTACTTGGATTTTTGAATATATTTTCTCTGACTTCTGTATGAGATTAATGTTTGTCCTCTCTCTCTCAGGGTCCTGATTCTTCATCTGAAACGATACAGCTTCAATGTAGCATTGTCTCTCAATCATAAAGTTGGGCAGCAGGTGGTTATTCCAAGATACTTAACCCTGCTTTCACACTGTACGGAAACCACTAGGCTGCCACTGACGCTGGGATGGAGCGTCCATTCTGCAATGTAAGTGTACAACTTGTGGTTGATCCATGCCAAGTACATATGCCACAAGGTAGGCAGTTGTCACATCTCCAGAAGATGTCTGGGCAAAGAAACATTAAAATTATGCAGCTTCAGATGTGCGCTGCTAGCTTGTAATGGTGCCATCATGAGAACATGTATGGAAAGGAAGCATGATAGAAGCAGTAGGAAAAGTTGGTGAGTCATTATTTACAGAATATTTGGTAAGATAATATTCTTCACTCTCCTTGAAAATAAATTTCTATCCATTTTAAAAGGGCTTCTGTTAGTAATTTCTAAAATTTATGTGTCTCGGTCCAAAATAATCTAGATTACCTTTCCCTTCACAGCACGCTTAACTCTGCTTAGGACACATAACGTCTACCTTTTTCTGCTAATTTCCACTTGCACCTCCTGTGCTGTCATTCATTTTTCATTGTCTTTCCTGTGTCACTGTAGTATCTGAGCATTTCACATGCTGAAAATAGTATTTCCTTTTCCCTGTGACAGTTATTTCTGTACAGCTGCTTGTCCTGAGACACAGAGATTAAATGTGCCAGTTGTCACATAAGAAGTCTGTGGCAGAATAAGGAGCAAGAAACCCTTGGGTCTCTCACGGTCTCTGCTTAGTGATATAACCACGGTAGCCGTAGTCAGTTAGGACACGTCTGGTGTGTATGTCCAGCAGTGTAGCATGTGTTCTTGTACTGAATGTTTAGTCGTGTTTGAGATTTATGTGGATGTTTCCCAAGGGTTTACTTTAACAACAGAAATCTTAAACACAACAAACAGCTTAAGCTAACCAGTCCTTGAAACCATTCTGATTGACCAGAGAGTGGAAGGTTAACTAGGCTGGAGAGAAGCTGCCCTGGTTTGAGGGGAAAGATTAGAAAAGATTTCTGCATTGGCAGCCATCTGGTGGATTGATGTGTAGTGATAGTGGTGGACTTTGAGGAGCCTGTGAAAGGATTGAATGGAGCAGGAAGTTTGTTTAGAAGAATCTAGGTAAGGGAGGAGAAAGAGAGACATGGGAGATGCCAGAAAACCGGCTGATCCAGACAGCAGCAGGAGACTGTGGTTTGGGAGCAGGAACTCAAGTGTTGGTGGGAATAAAAAATAAAAGCATGAGTTGTCTTGACATGGGAGCCCAAAGCCTTTAATTTGTGAGCTTGTCCCTAAGGGTGCATCTCTAAGAAGTGAATCAAGTTTAAAGAATTATGAATGGTTTTGAACAACTGTTGTATATTTATAGCATGATGGAGTTATTACTCTAAATCTAAGCAATTAGCAAGTACATAATGGTATTCTACTTGGTTTTTTTGGTCGTGGATTTGCATGCATAGCAGACAAGTAAACGCTTATTTTTTAAAGACTGTAACTGCTGCAATAAATACTTTGCTTTTTTAATAGTTCCCGTCCATTGAAAGCCTCCCAAATGGTGAACTCCTGTACTATAAGCACTTCCACACCTTGTAGGTGAGTTATAGCTCTGAAATGCCCATGGCCTGGGGTTTCATGGGTTCATTTTTAAGGCATTTTAAAATTTTCTAATTCCTCTTCTTTAATCTTTCATTTTTTTCTAATTGTTTTCTTCCTTTTTTTTCTGTTTTTTTCTATTGTAGTTAATTATTTCAACTACTGTCTTTTTTCATATCTGAGTTTTATTGGTGTTACATGCTAGCTGAAATTAATATCAATGGTACAATTTGCCTAGTTGACATTATCACCTTAGCATTTCTTTTGAGAACGTTTGGGGACTTGTAAGTAAGCAAAGATGATTATTTTTTTTCAGACAGGAGGCTGAGCATCAGAATGAGAGCTGGATTTAGATGATTTCAGTGCCAGATATCTTAAACTAGCTTGCATTTTTTAGTTGCAAGTCACATATATAAGAAGCAAAATGGTTTCTAATTCTGCAGTCTAGCTGTTTTCTCTATTCTGGCTCTATGGAGCCCCAATGTGTATTTTGGGAACAGGTGGTGAGTTCCTTAAGTTTATTTGCAAAGATGAGAGGACATTGTTTCTACAGGCCGTTTTGAAAGGCCAGTTTTTGATATAGTGAAAAATGTGATATCACACTGGGTACTTTTGCATTGTGGAATACTTAAAGACCAGATTTCCTAAATGAGCTGAAATCATGAGTTCCCCAGACTCCCTTGTCTTCTGTTCTAAAGAAGCAAGAACTTATCTTAATGACAGAGCAAACGGGAAAGCTGAAAAACTTGTGCAGATTTGTGCTTTTTATATCCTGGTAATGATGTGGGAAGTCCTGTGTCCAACTTAGTAAACTTTGGAAGTCAAATGGTTTGTGTTGAGTTCTGCGTGTTATTGTGGACTCGAGTGAGTACTGTCTGGGATTGTTAGGTGGTAAAGTGCAGAATCCTTGGGCTTAGAAGCAAGAGCCACACACTTGGTAACTTTTAACACTGTAAGTTGCTATTGCAGGTTTGAAGTAGGTATGTCAGTTAACCTAGTAAAACACACCTTTTCTGAAAACTCTGGTGTGTTAATAAATTGTCATTGTCAATTGTTGCACTTTGTTCCCCAAATTGTACTGCCCCGCAATGTGAAAATTGGGTGTAACGCTTCTTTAACAGTTACTTTGAAACAGATTTGTACAATGCTACAAAGTTTTACAGCCATGTTTTTAATTTACAGAAAATACACTTTCAAGTCAAAGAGTTCTGCAGCGCTCTATGTAGATTCTGACAGTGATGATGAGCCATTGAAACGCTCTGTTGCCCATAGCCAAAGGCTGTGTAACATACAGAGTAGAGATCAGCAACAACTGCAAGAAGAGCCAGAAAAGGTAAGGGAAAAAAAACACAAACTTTCATATACATAGGTCCTATACATGCTCGTGTCTGGCCTGTGCTTTTCTTAGCATGGACTGTGAGTAAAATTGGTGTAAGATAAGTTTTGTTGGGTTTTTTTATTCTTAATTAGCACTGAAATGCTGGCAGAGATTGCTTTGCTAATTGACCTCTCTATACAGTTGTCTTGGGTTCCCTCTGGGAACAGAGGTAATTGCGTTGCAACTGCACTTGCTTTTTCAGGTTATGTGTACCAGCTGCTTAGCAGTGTTGCCAGTCCTTTGGGTAACATTCACTAATAATGTCCCAGGCTGAAATATAATGGGCTGTCAATAATAAAATAATGCAATAAAGCACTTGATTAAATTAGATCCAGTACAAGTTGGACTAAGCAAAATATTCAAGTGAGAGAACTTCTTGCACATCAAATCTGTAGCCCCATTCCAGTGTGGCTTTTTAAATGCTTTTAGAAACTGAAGCCATCAGTCTTTGGAGGTGGACAGATAGAAGTGTGTAGAGATCAAGTTTATTGGTGTAAAGGTGCAGTTAACTTCAAATTGCCTTTGAGCTCTTCATTGTGACTAGTATTAATGTTGGCAAGATATTTTTTGCCTCTATCAGGGCGGTGTATTAGCAGGTAGATGAGTTGTGTGGGAAGGAATGATGACCCAAAAGGGAAAACAAGCAGCTTAGAGGATTATCTTGCAGTACCACTTTCTTCTATTAAGAGTGTTGCAGGCCTAGTGCTTAGGACAAGTGTCCTGCATCTCTACTTCTCTAAAGTTTTTGACAATGTTCATGGGATTATTTTAATCAAGCAGAGACTTGTGGTCTTGATTATGGCATTAAAGGACAGGCATAAAGCTGGCTGAATAGCAAGAGGTAACAAGAGGAAGATATCTGCAGTTTCTGATCTGGTGGGAAGACCAAACCAAGGGAAGATCCTGATCCACTGTCCTGGTTTTGGCTGGGATAGAGTTAATTTTCTTCCCAGTAGCTGGTACAGTGCTGTCTTTTGGATTTAGGATGAGAATAGTGTTGATAACACACTGATGTTTTAGTTGTTGCTAAGTAGTGTTTACACTAAGTCAAGGGCTTTTCAGCTTCTGATGCCCTGCCAGTGAGGAGGCTGGGGGGCACAAGAATTTCGGAGGGAGCACAGCCAGGACAGCTGACCCAAGCTGGCCGGGGGGATATTCCATACCATATGATGTCGTGCTCAGTATATAAACGGGGGAAAGCTGGCTGGGGGCTGCTACCCGGAAGCTGGCTGGGCATCAGTTGGTGTGTGGTGAGCAATTGCATTGTGCATCACTTGTTTTGTATATTCTAATTCTTTTATTATTATTATTTTCTTCCTTTTCTGTCCTATTAAACTGTCTTTATCCCAACCCACAAGTTTTCCCATTTTTACTCTTCCAATTCTCTCCCCGATCCTGCTGGGGATGGGGGGGGTGAGCGAGCAGCCCTGTGGTGCTTAGTTGCCGGCTAGGATTAAACCATGACATCCTCTCAGTATTTAATAGATGATAAAATAGATAATGAGTATTAAATTTTCAGAAGACCCAGAGCTGGGAAGGACTACCAGTATGATGAAGCTCAGATCTACAGTTAAGAATGATCTTGACAAATCTTAGAAATTGCATAAAAATAGGAGGTATTCAGTAGGAACAGGCTAAAGGTGCTAATCTCAGCAGGACTAATCGACTGTAAATGTGGGATGGCAACAGCTGGGAAAGCAGTGGGCCTTCAGAAAGGGCATGAAAGGTGACAGTCAGTCACAAGGTCAGGCTGGTTGAAAACAGAAGTGTATAGACAGAGGCATGGCCTGCAGATTGTGTGAAGTAACCTTCCCTTTTTTCCTCAGCATTGAGCTTTAGCTGGACTTCTGTATCCAGCTTTGGGTTCTGGACTGAAAAGAATTATAAATTAATTGGAGAGGGGCCAGAGGAGAGGAACGTGAATGGTCAGAGGTCTAGAAAGGAAGATTTGGGGGGAAAGAGCAGGCAAATGAACTTGGGTCTTTAGTTTAAGGAGAAACCTAAGCAGGGCTTGTGTCTTCAAGGAAGGGAAAGAAATTAATAGAAACACTTGAGCTGTTTTCCATGCCCATGGTGGATAGGACTAGAAGTAATAGATTGAATTGCAGACAGTAATTTTTAGATTAAGTGTTAGAGAAAGCTTCCTGATGCTCAGGATTTGTAGGGATGGAATAGATTGCTTTGAGAGAAAGCAGAAAACCCTTTGCTGAAGGTCTTGGGAACAGGGTAGGCAACTGTTCTGCATGACACATCTATAGCTGGCTGCAGATGGGGGAAGGAAACTAGTTTGTCTTTGAAGTCCCTCTTATGTATAGAAAAAGTATTCTAAACTGTCCGAAATGATTCTTCCTCAAGTTTTGTTTGTGAGGAAGTATAGGTAGTCTCTATCGCACAAGCCCTGTGAGTGCAGAAATTGTGAGAATAAAGCCTATTCATTTGAATAGCAAATTAATTATAGGCTTTCCAGCCTGTTGTGGGAAAGACAGTGGTGGTAATAAGTCCACATAAGCGACTTTATTCTTTGTGGCCATGCACCTTGGCCACTCCTCAACCACAGGCCTGACCAGCCATCTGTTATCATTAACAAGATCCTCTGTCCTTCTCAGTGTTGTCTTGGGAGAACCTGGCCCTGGTCCTTGGAAGTGGCATTACTGCTGCTGCACCGTTTCCCTTGGTACACTTCTCATAGCAGCTGTGGATGGGTTTGTGTTAGGGGGCTTGACAGTCACGTCGTAGGGCTGGTATATCCACTGCAGGGCACTGCTTGCAAAACAGTCCTGCCTATACACAGCTGGAACAGCAGGTGTATATGACATTGGGTGTAGGGGCAAATAGCAGTTATCCAGCTAAACCAAATTTCTGTGATTTCTGCTTCTGCAGATGAAGTGGTATTTGAAGTACTTTTTAAAAATACTTATTTAAAGCAGCCTGTCTTAGAGCCTAAACTACTTAAAATCTATGCAAATAATTTCTAATAGAAAAGTTGTATTCAAATAATGCACACATGCTGCCAAGTCTTTAAAGTCCAGCTACTAAATTAGTGGTAGTTGTTGGCAAAGCGCCTGGAACTAGGGTTTGCTGAAGAGCTAAACCAGTTTTGATGTTAGTAGCCTACAGGTGCAGAGAGAGAAATCGGAAAGCTTAAAAAGCAGGTACTCTGCTTTCCTTATTCAGTGCATGAATAGAGGAGAGGAGAGCAGTTTAAATTTGTCAGTTCTAATGATTGGAGGATACAATGCCTAGAACAAGTAATTTAGTTGGCTAATTCATTTGTTAATCTTACTTGATAAGTCAGTTTTAATAACAAAATGTTTGCTATATAAACCTAGTCTTGCTCATCAAAAGCTTGCTGTATTTAAGTAAGAAGCAGCAGTAAAAATGTATTTTTGTTCACTTTAACAAAATTCTGAGATCCATCCAAATGCAGTTTGGACTAAGACCTGAATAAGTACATTCTGACAGAAACTATTTTTTCATATTTTTAACATAATATAGGGAAAAAGAATCAAAGCATATGGTAAGTAGGGTAATTGTGTAAATATGTACACATGGAGGTTAACCTCCTGATTAACAGTTAATATCAAAATTATTGAAATTACTATATTAATTGCAAATCAGTATGGTGTAGGAGTTGATGAGTATCAGTTTTAGGAAAATAACTAAAAAAAGGAAAAATTCAGATTAAGACTAAAGTGTTTTTCCTTTCTTCCAGTTTAAAGTCATTCTGCTCTCCTTAGGAAAGACTAATTCCCCCCTTTCCCTGCTTAACTCTTCTGACTTGGTTTGCAGTCCTGCTTCCTCACAATATTTCATATGGCAAGTCTGCAGCACCAAACCTGATTTTAATTGCTCTTCATACCAGCCTGCTTTCAGCTCCTATTCTTCCATCCTTGTGTTCAAGTTCAATTACTCCCGTGTCGCTGCTTCAGCCTTTATTAACAAACTTGCAATTTCGCTACTTTGTGCCTCAGCACTGACTTGCCAGAGGCTTGAGGATTCATCCTCAAACATAAAGGTGGAACACATGTGTTGAAGGAAAGGAAGGAGAAGGGAAGAGTTATCTTCTGTATGTTAATCCACAGGGCCTGTAAAAACTGGTTGTAGTTTATATTTAAATATTATTCCTTGGAGTGAATGTAGCTACAAAGGTTGTCTCTCCATTGAGTCTCATACAACTATCTGTTTAATGTTGACAGAGCCAAGATCCCACTCCCTGGGGTTAATAAAATTTAGAAAAAAGTCTCCACGGAAATGTAAAGCTCATGTTATATACCTGTTTATTCAAGCACTTAATCATAACTCCATTCATCTCTAGGGTTCAAAAAGAAGTAAAATGGATGGTGATAAACCTGAGCTGGGTAACACTGGTTTTGATGGGATGAGCGAAGATGAGCTGCTAGCAGCTGTCTTAGAGATTAGCAAAAGGGAAGCTTCTCTGTCTCTAAGCCATGATGAAGATAAGCCCACAAGCAGCCCAGACACTGGTTTTGGAGACGACGAAGTTCAGGAATTGCCGGAAAACCTGGAATCTATGGAGATGGAGAAACCCAAAGCAGCATTAGACTCAGGTGAGGCAAAGTAGCCATCTTAATTGGACTACAGGGAGCTAAAGCAGGTTACTGATAGCAGCAGGTTAGTAATGTATGGTGGCAGAATCTGGATGCGAGTGCACTGCTGAAACTGCCTGACTTCCTCAGAGTGTTCTTACAGTTTCCCTGTCTATAAAGCATTTAATTCATTGAACTATGAAAACATATTTTCTTGTATGTCTGTCACCTCTGATAAAGGTATGATCATCTTCAGAGTTAATTTCCATTTTTTTTTTCTCTCCTGATTATCACATGCTTCCACTGGTTCCCGTACCAGACAATTCAATTTACTGAGATTTGGCAGTGTCTGGAACTTAATCTTCCGTAATCAGAAAGTATTTTCATTTCCATAGCTGTTGCAACCTGGACAGCACGGTAGCAGTGTTCACATTGCTTGTGTGCAAGAGTGATGTCTGGGGTGCATAAGACTAGAATGTTTTCATAAATGCAGTTATTCTGTCACTAGTTACTAATGAATTTAACTCTATCTCTAATTTTTTCTAATACTTTTTAATGTGAGAGTAGACCCTTGAGTGTAAGAGTCTCAGCATGTGAATTATGGCCTCTGACCCAGAAACACAACTAGGTACAAGAAGGAACCTGTTTGATCTCAGTGTGGGGAAATTGAGTGTCTTTAGTTGGCTGAAGTAAATTTAAGTGTTTATCATTTGTTGTTGTCTGCTACATGCTTTCAGTCAGATTTTTAATTCCACTAGCCTGGAAAAACAGACCAACGATATACTTTCCTCCTCTAAGAGCCAGGAGGTTAAATAGTAACAATAAAACCCCCCACTCTATTGCTAAAAGTCACACTTGTGTCAATGAACAACTCTTGACAGCTTTCGTGTTGGAAACCGGTGTATAAGAAAAGTCTGTGGTCAGCCTTGTTTGTGCCCTTCTTGATATACATTAATGTTGCTTATGGTTGTGTGAAAGACAGTTGTGAGAGTGTGACCACATAAATGTATCTCTCTCCAGGTTTTCTTTGGAAAGTATAATGTAATTATTTGAAGGCTTTATGGTGGCACTTAAGCAAAAAGTATGTGTTTAATAAAAGTTTCTATATTTTCTGATAGGAATGCAGTTAAACACTCAACATTGCATTCAGCTTTCTGCATTTGACTCTGTATGACCAAAAAAACACAAGTACTACTCAAAACATGTGGTTTGGCATTCAGATGAGATGTGTGTGTATGTTGAGTTACCAGTTATGGCAGCTGAATGTAAGACGCCATGAGTTCACAGTCCTGTGTTCTATTTAAAGGAAACTTAATTGCAAGGGATGCTGAGCTGTATCAGACAAGATGATTCTAAACATGACAGATTTGACTTGGTCGGTTTCTTCTTACCGCTAGTAATAATATTTTTTTCATAAACTGAATAATTTGTGGTGCTTTCAAAAAAAGCTAATTTAGATATGACAGAAGATGTCTTTTCTGCTACATGATCCTCTAATAATGGTTGTGTGAGTCGAGTCTCCTTACATTGCAAGTTTTCAAAGGTCATGTAATAAGTTCTGGATTTTTTTTCATCTTAAAAGGATTAGACTGATGGATTATAGTTCTGGTGGTCTTGTGTTTAAGAGGTTACAGATACTGAGACTGCCTTGTATAATCCTTGCTAATAACTAATGAGCAGATGTTGAAGTCTGCATAGTGCAAAACTGTGAAGTTTCACGTGTTGCTGCATGATAGCTGTTGGAGCAGGTCCTGACTTTCTCAGCTGCAAGCAAATAGGAGAATCAAAGTGTCCTGCGATTGCAGGAGATGTATGCAGTAGTTGAATGAATGTTCATTCCAGAAGTTTTGTAAAATGCTTCTGCCAGAGTGTTCACTTTAAAGGTGAACTGAAAAGTTATAATCTTGTACTTTTAAAGCTGTAGATAGTATTCACAAGATTGAGATTCTTACCTGAAGCAAAAAGTTGACATATTTAAACAGTGCTTGAGATTTGTCTTCCCTTCGTCTTACATATGATTTGGCTTTAATTGTAGCTTCGTCTGTAGTATGCCAAGCTACAATATGCAATGCAAATTTTTATAATCCATGGTTCCTTCTAGAGAAATTCAAGTGTCAGCTTCATGGCTGCAGAAACCTAGTGGTGTGTGACATCTTACTTTAGTTAAAGTTGCTAAGAAGAGAACAGGCTCAGGGGTTAATCAAATGGTTCATCTTACACCTGTTAAAATAAGACTGCACTTCGAAGTTTTTCCCATTTGACTCTTCTGTGGTTTTTTGGGTTTGTTTGAGTTGGTTTGTTATGGCTGGTGAGCTCTCCCTGTCAATAGATGTCACTGTGCTGCAAGGATTGTGGCAATTTAAAGAGGATTTGGCTGGTAACAAACAGAAGACCCAGGAAAGCATAACTGTACTTTCTGATTCCTCAGGTCCTGCCAATTTCACTGAGATAGCTAAAGATTTTGATGAGAATAAGGAAAACAAAACTCCAAAAGGCTCCCAGGGGGAGGTTGACTGGCTGCAGCAGTACGATATGGAGAGAGAGAGAGAAGAACAAGAACTTCAGCAGGCACTGGCTCAAAGCCTTCAAGAGCAAGTAAGAAATAAAGTTTGCTTCCTTGAGTTATCTTCCCCAACACTGGAAACCTAATGGCTAAAGGAAAAGCTTGTGTTCAGACAGTAACTGCAAAGGGATTCTACTACTTTTTTGAGCGCACCAGATGAAAAAAGGTTTGGGTTTCTTCTACCTCCAGTGTCAGTAGAGTGATGCTGCTGGATACGTCTGGGCATGTTTTGTATGTGCTTTGGAAACATCACAGACCTGCAGATTTCTCAAAGCTTTCCATGCACATTTATACACTGGCTTGTAACATTATATAAAAACAACAATAAACTGAACTAAACTCTCACCATCTGTCACCGAGAGCCAAGCCCACCTTTAGCTTCCCTGGCAGTTGCTTCTTGCAGCATGTCATGTCAAGACTCAAAGTGAAAGAGGCAGGTTTCAAAGCAAAGGCTAAGAACAGCCATGCTAGGTCAGGTTAAAGATCTGTCTATCCCAGTGCCTTGTTTCTGGTACTAGCAAGTAGGGGATGTTTAGTGAAGAATGTAGGAACTGAGCATTTATGTGATCCTTCCCTGTTAGGAAATTGGAAAAAGGATCCCAAATAATTTAGTCTAAACAAAGTCCTTTAAATTAGACTTGGAAAGAATTGGGGTCTGGGGTTGTGTGCTAACCATCTGTATTCCACTTGAATTTCAAGACCTGCAACTGATTTCCACAAGTTTAACCAAGCCACTGAGAGTGAAGCAAGCGCTTAGGCAGGTCTTTCTTTAAATAGGTGCCCTTGTCTGCTCTCTATTAATACTAAAGCTGTCATGGTTTTCCTTATGAGATCTGATGTTTCCATGGCTCTTGGATTTTTCTCTCACATTACTCATTATGAGGTGCTGGTTGTTATGTTCCATGCCAGATGTAGCTTTGATTCAGCAGTGTTAAGTAGTTTAACAAAGATTCCCAAATGCTTTAGAAATAGTAAGATAAAAGGCCTGATGCTAATAACGTGAAACTGCCCTTTGAGTGTTGTTCTGCTACAGTTCTGAAGTGAAAATCTGCTATTCTAATGATTCAGGCATGGAAATGCAGTAGCTGTGGTTATCTTGATTTGAAATACATAGTTAGGGTTCTGCGTTCAGGTGCACTGAAAGCATGCAAACCCTGAATTCAGAAGCCAGCTCATTAAATATTATTGACTGGCTTGTTGTAGCTCAGGGCTTTCAAGACTGGTGGGAGGAACAGGGGCATGATATTATCCAAAGATTAGAAGGGTTTGTTGACTTGAGGTTTTCTTTGCTACTTGTTCATGGTAATATTCTTAATACCTAGTTGTTTAGCGGTCTCTTTTTTTGCATCCTGCCTTTGTTAATTACACCTGTTACATAGAACCACTGGCTCTACTTTCAAATGGCTTAAAAATAATAAAATCTGTCAGGGTTTAACGACTCTGTCCTCAGCTGGCTTTGGGCAGAAGTAGTGTAAATTTTGCCGAAGTGTGAGGAGCTTTGTGTGTAAGTGACAGCTTTCCTTAGCAAAGGGTTGCAAATTCATTCAGATGCTTTTCAAATTAACGATCCAGAGAAAACTTTCGGTGTTACGAGACTTGCTCTGCTGCATACCAAACTTCAGGAGCTTTGACGAGCCTTAATGAAGGTTTGTCCCAGGTTCTGTTGCACGGGAACATTGGACTCTCGCTGGTTGCAAACATTCCTTCACACAGAACCTTTAATTGACAATGTCAGGTTTGTTGTAGAAACCAGAGCAGCACAGTTTCAATGGAAAAAGAGCACCACAAGAATTTTAAACAGTGAAGTGTCTCAATGAGCTAAGTTTTGTTCTCTTCCCATTAGGAGGCACGAGAACAAAAAGAGGATGATGACCTTAAACGAGCCACGGAATTAAGTCTACAAGGTGAAACTTATTTAACTTCTTCCAGGATGTTGCTTTTGAGGGAAAATAGATCTGTATGTATGAGTGCAGCTCCTGAGTGTCTCTAAGACAGCTGGGATTTCATGTCCTTTTGGTGTGTGCTTTGTTGTGTTTGACTTTGCTCAGGTCAGCCTTTTTTGCTCTTGGTTGTGAAAGCAAATGCCAGGAAAAACTTGATATGAAAAATTACTTATTTCAGTTTCTTGAGTTTTTTATTAGTTATAGATAGATATATGTAATATATTAAATATATAGAATATATATTTAATGTATAATGTTAATCTAGAGAGAGCAAACCGGACCTTGAAACTTTGCATTCCCAGCAAAAGCCAGCATTATAATGGCTCTAGTCAGAACATAAGGATTATTTCTTACGTGCATTGATTATTTTAGTGCTGATTAATGAATTCACTGGCCTTGACCAGGAAGATGAATGAGTGCTGTATCTGTCTGATAAAGGATGGGAGGGAGACAGACCTCACTGCAAGGTATAGCTGTGGGGGTGAAAAAAGGAACCCAAAATACACTATCTGTCTTCACACTGTCTGGATTTGGAGGTGAGCCTCAGGCGCTGTTTAACATTTGTGTGAGGCTGGCATGTGAGTGATTTCATACAAGCTGGCAGAGCAAAGCATAACTGAGAGAAAATTCCTGCTCCAAAGAGGGAGGGGTAATGAAGTATTGTGTTAAGGCATTTGTAGTTGCTCAGGCACCTTTAAAGGCCGTCAGTTATTACTAGCTGAACCTGTGTCCGCTTCTGAAGAGAAGCGAGTTGGATGCTGCTTAAGCATCCCTCAGCCCGAGTCCTGTCCCCTGACGAGCTCTCGCAGACTGAGTGCCCAGTCCCTCTCAGATCTTCCTTGATTCATGTCCAGGAAGAATTCAAGGCTAGAAATCCTTCCTCCTCCTGATTTGCAGTCGCTTGGCTTAAACGTGAGTGATGCCTTGTGCTTCTCAACTTGCTGCTGTCTCATTTGTAAGGCATCAGCCAGCCGTTTTTCAAGGAGATGCTAACAGTCTTGAATGTAAGCTGGTAGTATTTGTCTTAGGAAGATTCCCAGTGCTGCTGCGATCAAAGAACCGCTGGTCATCCAGGGACCATTGGTGAAGTGGTGTTTAGCAATACCCCTGGCAAGTGCTTCATGCAGAGACCTACCTAAGTGGCTGCGTTTCTTGGCCATAGTCTAGCTTACAATAGTCCGAATAAGTGTGGAAACCAGCTGTAAAATATTCTTAGTTAAAGAGATCATCTATAAACTTCCTGAGAAGATTATACTGATCCAACATATGATGATTTAATAGGGCAAGCAATGTGAGAATCTCTTTGGCAAAACATCTCCATTATAACTAGTGTGATAGTCTCTTAAAAAAAAAAAAATAAATAAAATAAATCCTGAGCAGTGTCCTGTTAATCTCAACTTCTCATCCACCCAGGACTCCATAGCTTTAATTTAGCTGGTGAAAGCATAGCTACTTTTCCTAATGAGTACTGTACAAAATCTTAAATTACTTGGGTAGCTGCAGAATCCCAGGAAGTTTGGAACAGCATGTACAGCGAGCAGTGGTGCCTTCCGGCTCTTTACAGAAAGCTGCCTGCATTTTGCTCAGTCAAGCAAACTGGAAGTTCCTGCGGTGAGCAGCCTTCATACTGTTGAAAACAATGAAAAGATGCCCACTGCCAGCAGTAGCATTTTGATGCCAGTTTTAATTGAAAAATGCACTTTGTTAATGCAATTTATAGTTAAAACTATAATTCATAGCTTCTTGTTGCAGAAACTTACAGTTTGCTGACCAGACTGGCTGTACTTCTTTTAACATCAGTTCTGGCTGCAGACCCACCGGTGCTCTGGAGTGAACTGCGTGTTTAAATGCCCTTTTATCAACCAGCTGTCACTGCCATAGCGCCCTTTTATAAAAGTATGAGAGAGATGATGCTGAAATTAATTTTGTAGTCCAAGATACTTTTCTTAACTATTGCTCTAACAAGTTGGGAAAGGAGAGAGAGTTTTTATTTGGAAATCCCAGTGTCTTCTTGGAAAGGAAGCTTGAAACGTTAGCATTTTATTGTGCTTGTTTATGTGGGTAGATATACCCCAACCTGTTGTGAATTCCTGTGCGTGCCATGACTTCTCACGCAGTATCATTGTTTTCATGCTATCTAGAGTTTAACAGCTCTCTCCTGGACAGCATTGGTTCTGATGAAGACTCTGGGAATGAGGATGTTCTTGACATGGAATATTCAGAAGCTGAAGCAGAAGAGCTGAAAAGAAATGCTGAGGTGTGATCTATGATTTCAAAAGCCAGCTAAGAAATATACCCCTTCTTTACCATCAGTTTAGCACTGGAGGTAGATTTACAAAGCAAGTGTGGAGTCTAGAAAGATCTTTTATGTTCAAAAGTGAAAAGATAGAAATTTTCTATCCTTAAGAGTCTGTCCTATTGTGTTATTTTAATTTAAAATAAACCAAACCAAACCAAAACAGCTGCAGATACCCTCTGAGTTTCTCTAAGATGTGGATAATGGTGAAAAAGAAACAGTGATTTTTATACCAGAAATGTTCCTGTGCATGTAAAGCAGTGGGCCTGAAATTTTTACTTACAGAGAGAGAGGACTTCAGCCAGTGTGTAGTTTAGTTGCAACGCCATGGGCTTCTAGATCCTGCACCACCAGAACTGAGAAGTTGTCACAAGATCTTATTCCCACCAAGTGAAACGTAACTGTAACCTAGGCTGTGCTGCCAGCCACTGGCTAGCTCAGGCTCCACACAGCAGCGTTGTGAAAGTTGGCTGCTTGCCTCGGTGGAAGGAGTACTGCATAGAGTGAAAAGGTTGAATAATTGGAGTTTCTTTGAGCAATTTTTATTTTCTTACAATTCTTTACCAATTTTCTTACCCTTAAACCAAGAGTTACATTTCAAGAGTATTGTCAGTGAATCGTATCAATAACGTTTCCTGATCAGAGAGGATTAAAAAATAATTGTCAAAAGCCAATTACTGTCATTTAGTTTTATTGTCAGTGAACAGAGCATGTTTCCTGCAAGCAAAGAGGGCGTTGTCTGCTGACAGTACAGGTGCAGGACAAGAGAATCTGGGCTACATGTCAGGTATTAGCTGTTAAATCTGCATACCATTATCAAGGGTATTTCTTTGATATTTCACAAGTAAGCGTGGTGTTCCCTTTTTGCTTTTCTGTGTTTATTTGGTGCATTAATTCTGACATCAGTGGAAGTCACTCAGGAAATGGTTGTTTAGAAAACTTTGCAGTGTAGAGCTCGTGTCAGCATCTGTTCTGAGGTCAGAGTGGCTCCTTTGCATGTTTGTTGGCTTGCTGGAGGATTAAATAAGATGGGAAGCTTTTTTTCCCCCTTCGGGAGGGACTCCTTGTTTGGTCTGAACCAGGGTGTCTGGTTCTGTAATCCTTGCTTGGGTTGCAGCTTTGAATACAGTAGCCAAAGCTAGTATCTCAGGTGTAAATCATCTTGTCCATAAGCTACGTGAGACAAACGTGAATGCCTGAAAGCTTTAATTCAACTCTTTTTTTTCAGACAGGAGAGCTTCCTCACTCCTATCGTCTCATCAGCATTGTCAGCCATATTGGAAGCACATCATCTTCAGGTAAAAGATACCATATTTTGTTCTTCATCTCTTATCTAGTTTAAAAAGATATGTAACACAAAATTACCACAGCAGGGTTATTTGCAGAGAAGAATTCAGGCAGCAAAGCAAGTCTTCTGTTGTGACTTGTTGGTGGGGAGCAGGTTGAGGATGTCACAGTGCCTAACTGCAGCATGTGGATGGTGAACTGCTTATGGGGTCTGTGGAATTCCTTGTGTTTGTGTCCTGGTTTGGCTAAAATCAGTTTATCAACTCATTGACCAGGAAGGATGGAGGCACCAGGATCTTTAAGAGTCTTTTAGCATTTAAATCTGACTCGGGTTGCTGGACCAGGGTATCTAGCTAACCAGCTTACTGGTCAAACTGCAGCATGAAAAGAAAGGTGTGTTCTCTGTTCTTAAGGTCATTATATCAGTGATGTCTATGATATCAAGAAGCAGTCCTGGTTCACCTACAATGACCTGGAAGTGTCTAGAACTCTAGAGGCCACCGTTCAGTGTGACAGAGACCGAAGCGGCTACATCTTCTTCTACATGCACAAGTAGGTGTCTTGGGGAGTTGTGATGCTAGTAATTACCTGCTGTTTGTGAGGAAGCGGGCTTCTCTTATTCCTCTAGTCCTCTTTGTTGGGATGAAAAGTATCTCCATGTATTTGTCAGAAGAAATTGTAGTCACAATTTTATGCAAGAATGACAAAATTGAAGTGCTCTGAGTTCAGAGGCATGGAATTGTATGTCACTAATACATAGTGTTTTAACAAGATGCATTAAATAATCTTTGAAGAAGGGGAGTCAGTGTCTCAGCTATGCATTCATTGCACCAGGGATCCTAATGGAGCTTGTTTTTCTTCTGTAAGTGCTGTGATACTTGTGAATGCCCTCATCCCTGCTCCTGGCAGTAGTGTTGTTGCAGCCATGGTCATCTCAGGACACGGGCAAGATGAGGTTTGTAGGTAGAAGTGATATCTTCTCAGGCATGCAGAGCTGAAGAAGGGGTTTTGTGCCTCAGTTTGTCCCCTTCTTCTGTCTTTACTGGTTGCTATAATCAAGGATATTACTTCATCTACAGACTGTGTCCTGTGTTGCTTCCGATCCTTTTACCAGCCAGGAGTTATTTTTGCTATTGTCACTGTTCTCTGAGGCTTACCACTGACCTTATTCATTGTAATAAATGGGGAAAAAAAAGTGCTGAGGGATTCAAGGAGCCTTGCTTATAGATGCCAGATAAGACACCTTTCTCTGCCAGGATCCATGATGCTTGAGTTTGTGGATTAAATCCAATTACTGATTCCCTCAGGGCTGTCTTATGTAGCAGTTGTTGTTGTACGTAAGTTTCACTACTGGTCTTTCCCTCCCTTGTAGGGATATCTTCGATGAGTTACTAGAAACAGAAAAAAATGCACAGCCACTTAGCATGGAAGTAGGAAGATCGGTTCGTCAGCCTCTGTGAAGAGTAAAACACCTTGTTCCTCCTGAGAAACAAGGAAGATTCTGAACTTGTGCCAGACATGCAGGAGTAACAAACAGCTCAGGGCCAAAACAAGAGACAAAAGGTAGAAATATGGGACGCTCAGTTTGTTGAACCATCTGTGCAAGTCCTGGACCTGAACAACGCGTTTAAACCTTGACATCCCAGAGCAATCCTCCTGTGGTGAAGTTTTTATTGTTCCTCAAATAATTTTGTCAGCATGGAGCCTTAAAGAGTTGCATCAAGCCAGAAGACTACAGCTGCTCGTAAACTGATTTAAATAAAAAAAAAATAGTGCAAAAAGAGACTCGAATTTAAAAGCCCATTCACCTGTGAAATGTGAGTGGCAAAGATTTACATATCACTTGGCTTTTTTTTTTTTTTCTCCAAGAGCAATTTAAGCAATAGATTCTGTAACCTGGCATGTGTTGTGTTAGTAATATTCACTGGAAACCCTGATCACTGAGTATGCTCTTGCCAGTCATCTCACTAACAGGCATTTTGGAATCACTCAAGCTGATGCATTTTGACATTCGTGGGTTTGTAAGCGCTCCCCTATTTACATGCAGTTCCAGGAAACAAACTGTGGGTGCTGTGGAATGTATCACATACCTGGTGGCAGCTCTATCATTTTTTTACACCGTTCACTGTCATCCTCATTTAGACGCGAGATTATATACATGATTTCTTTTGTTTTACAAACTTTATTTGATTGCATTTTCTGCATAAGGTTGTTGCATAAGTACAGTTGGGAAAGGAGAGGTCTGTCTTTGGGTGTGCAGTATTTCGTACTGAAGTTATATTGCTTAGGGCTGCTTCGGTGTAACTCTGGGGGTAGGTGAACAGCTGGAGCAGACTGAGAGCGGTAGCAGGAGGTGAGCCACAGCCACTTTGCATCTTCTGGGAGGGGAAGAGCATTCCAGCGTTACCCTTTCCGTGCAGGCCTGGGGCATTGTGAAACAGAAATGGTGAGAAAAGGGCCTGCAGGGTGGCGCCTGGCACTTGAATTGCTTGAACCATGGTCCTGCCCTGGTCTTGTATCCCAGGGTAAGAGAGTTTTTACTGCAGCTCTGCCTCGGTTCTCCTTTCTAAGGAGTGCAGAGTGCTCAAACTGTGAAACTAAACCAAGTGGAAAGCTTTCAGAAAGCCCATGTTCAGCATTAACAGAACACGGTTAGGAAGAAGTGTTGCGTTTTATTGGATTTAGAGACATGATGCTCCTTTTATAGCTTGTTTCAGTAGGGAGGGAAGAGCCTCATGACTTCATTTTTTCAGCACCTTCGCACTTATTTAGCAGAGGCAGATGTATCCTTTTGCTGGCATTTACTCATTTCAGAGAAGTTGTTGCTGTTAAGCAGAGTTGCTCTTGTTTTGGCCTCTAGTTCTGATTTTTGCAGCTTGAGTTTTAGAGGTGAAAGACTTCTTTAAAAAAAAAAAAAAAAAAAACACAAAAAAACAAAACAACCACCTGTTTTTTGCTGCCGAGATAGTTTCTGGGTTTTTTAATCTGTTGTTAGGAGTTTCTCAGGAATAAATCAGCTGAAGCAAAGCAGACAAAACCATCGGTTTAGGAGACAGCAGGCACCTCTTTCATGGGCACTTCCACACTAAAGTTTGTCTGAGCAGGCTGGCAGGGGAACGCTACCTCAGCAGCCTCTTCTCACCTCTGTGCGCAGCAGCAGGTGACAACCATCGCTAGTCTTCCCCAAGCCGAGTACTTTGGGGACCCTGGTGTGGTGAAAAGACTGACTGACCTTTCAGTCCACACCTCAGATGAGCCTGGTGGACCTGGTCAGGGTGACATCTTTCTGGTTTCTGAGCTAGGAGCCAACGTTTGGTTGTAAACATGACAAAGCGTTTATCTTGTAAGATGCAGCCCGAATGGGTGTATATGTTAATTTATTACAAAGCATTATACTTTTCTATTGTCGATACTAATTTTGGTAGAATTCTGGGCGACGAGAAGAGGCAGTGACATGGGAGTTGTCCTTTGAACTGATCACCCCTGCAAATGTGATGAAGGGACTGCTCCATCCAGAGGGCAAATCTGTTTTTCCCAAGCGCATCCTATGCTAGTGCTGTAAATAACTGGTATTCCTGTAGTATCAGAAGTCAGCTCTGCTTTTTTGGGTGACGAGGTTGTTTTTGCAAGGCACTGCACTCCAGTTAATTTATAATAAAAGCAAACATTGCCTGACTTTTCAGTACAGTAACTTTTGTTTAAAAACAGTTTTTGTTTGGATCAAGGTGCAAAAGCTGGTGCTTGAAACTAGTGTTCCCTATTTTATGAAAAGGTCTTGCTTACTCTTGTAGCCATTAAGAATTTGCAGACATCTATTAATTAATTTAAGCTTTTTTGTTTGGCATATGGCAGCTCAGTTGCACCTTCACCCTGGCAGGAGTATCCGCGGAGCCCCTTCCTTGCAGAAGCCAGCTTTCTCCCTGCCTGAGAGCAGCGGGAAGGAAGATGGGTGTTTAATCCTCAAGGGGTGTGCTGCCCACCAGCTCTGACTTTCCCATCGCTCACCCTGTTGCAGCAGCAAGTTCAGTAAGGTCATCCCTTCCAGGTGGGACACCCATCCTGGGGTATAGGTAGGTGGAGAAGTTCCAATGCGATCCCTGAACACGTGCAGGCTCTTCCTCAGATGTACAGAGTCGCAGTTAAACATTTACCTGCTCCTCCTCAATCAGCCTAGTTTAGTCCAAGTGTGATTCAGCATATAAATGCAAGGAACTCCCATCTTGCCGTTCCTCTCACCCCTTCATTGTTTGACTGCGATAAATTGATCTTGACTTGCTCCCCTACTCCAAGAGGTGCAAAACTGTTTGTGTCGATGAACTGGAGCTTCTGTGCGTGGGTCCCTGCGGAGCCCTGGCCGGCGAGGCTGCACAAAGAGCCTTTGCAAAGCAAGGACTGGCTTCCCGACCAGAGCGGCAGCCTGAGACCGATGCGAGGAGCAGAGCAGGAGGAGGAGCAGGGCTCTCTGACGCCTGTGGCCGTGGCATTGCCTTCCACCTCCTGCTCGGTGCAGCACAGATAACCATCACCCGTGCATCTTCCTTCCCGTCCCAAGGAAGGGATGATGGCCAGCCCAGTGCTTCCTGCTGCGATTCACCCTGGCGCCGGGCATGTGGGGATTGCTGTGCTTTGGTGAGGGTGGGGGGCCTGGGAATAACTCATCTGCTTTGTTTTCTTTTTAATGGAGCTAATTATCCCTGTAATTGCCCACCAAAGAGAGAAAAAGGGGTGCGGGACCCCTGGCAGCTGCTGTCTTCAGTAGCTCTGCTGCCGGACTCCAGCCTAAAAACCGGTGGGTGTCTGCTGCTGGTTTCTGCCTGCACCCTGACTTTCTGGTTCTTTACACTGTTAATGTGGAGCAGCACTTTTCTCTGTGTTTTAGCAGACCTGTTCCTCTCTATATTCTTTACAGTTTTTGCTCTTGGGTTTCCCCCTGCCCCTTTTTAAATGATGTGTAGATAGATTTTTGTGAAATTAAAACCTCTTTATTAACCCTCTCTTAGTTTGGGATCTTATTTCCACGCTGCCTGGGCTGCTGCCCATCAAATGCCATGGATGATGGGCACCGCACCTCCGCCCCCGCTTGCTGTTGGGACTTTGCTCACTTGCCCGGGAACATCATCGGGTCTGTGTTCCAAGCCTCCCGGCACATGCAAATCCCGGCCCACCCTTGCCAGAGACATGTCACGGCAGGGACACCCCCCCCAGCCCCTTTCTGGATCCCAAGCAGGAGGGAGATGCCCTCCTCCCTTCCCGGGGAAAGGACAAGTGATCCCTGGTGTCTGTCCCCAGCGGGTGCCGTCCCCTCAGCCTACGGCTTGTTGCTTTTACCTTTGGTACCGCATGTATTTACTGAGGTTTAGGCGATAACAGAGGGAGCGGCTCCAGCCGTATACCAGACCTTTAACCCTCAGCTGCAGCTGCTGGGGCGGGGGGGGGGGGCCCTGGATCCCTGGGGGCGGGATGGGGGAGCCATGGCTCCCGGGGGGTGCACCGCCTCTGAGCGCAGGGAGAGGGGCAGAGGGAAAGATCCAGGGAAAAGGAGCTGAAGGTCCTTCCCTGTGCTGCTTCTGTGCCCAGTCAAGGCCTGTGTCCCCCTGCATGCCATCTCTTCGCCAAATAAACCCCACACCTGGGCTGAGCCCAGGGGTCGGGGGGAAGACGCAGCCCTGCTCTCCAAATCCTTTTTATTTAATAAAAATAATGAGCTGTGGTTGTCCCTGTGCCCAAGCTCCTGCCCTAGAAGAGTCCTTTGTCCTTCTTGAGCTTCTGTTGTTTCCACAAGGGCAGGGTGCTGAAGGCGGGGCGGCTCATACCGAAAACAGCCTGGAAGTCCTCGTTGGAGAGGTAATACTGGGGGAGGAGAGAGGAGGCTGAGCTAAAGCTTGGGGGGGGGGCTTATCCTGGTCCCCCCCAGCAGCCTCCTGGCCTCATCTCACCTCCTTCCTGCTGGGATCCACACCCCGTGGCAGGTCCTCGGCTGAGGTATTCACCAGCACATGCAGGGGGAAGGTGTCCAGTTTGTCGGGGAGGAGGGTGGTGGTGGGGGTGAAGACCTCTTGCTTGGATGAGAGCATCTAGATGAGGGGGGGATAGGGTCACATCAGGGGCTGCCCCAGGGACAGAGGCACCAGGCTGGCTCCAGGTTGTCCCCTCACCGCAGGATGTGTCCTTGCAGCCCCTCGTGCCACCTGCCAAGGGGCCGGCAGGGCTTTCTGTGCCCCCTTCCACCTCGGTCACCCTCTCTCCCTGTACCACTTACTGAGGTGAGCTGCCCAAGGCTGCTCTTGTCCTCCAGCTCGGCTCTCAGCACCTCGTAGGATTTCTTGTCCTGGGATGGGGACAAAAGCACTCAGCCCCTTGGTACGGGCAGGAATCGGAAAAATCACTGTCCACACCCCGGAGATGCTGGCTGGGGCCAGATTCACATCTGGTCCCACCTGTGAAGGCCCCCGCCCCGGTCCTCCATGACTCACGGCCCAATTGAGAGGGTCCCAGGCCAGGAACCAGCCGGTGAAGGTGGGGGGCTCGTGGCCCTGCTTCACCACGATGATGGGGGTGTCGAGGTCACGCCCACTGGGGTGGTCCCGCAGGTACTCCTGCGCCATCACCGCCGCCGCCTCCTTCTCCGACTCGTTGGCGCCTTTCCCAATCCAGAAGAAAACCTGCAATGAGGTTACCGTGTCCACCACTGGAGTGAGACAGGGCCGTGCCCGACCCATTGTTGGGGGTACACAGGATCTGTCCATGGGGAAGGGCACTGGGAGTCCCTCCTCAACCATCCCCGGAGCAAGGGGGCTGGAAATAAAAACAGCATAGGGCCAGGGACATGGGGGGGTTCCAGCCTCCCATCCCACTACCTCTGGCTGCTGCAGGTCCTCCAACACCTCTGGGGACATCAGCTTGTGGGGATCAAAGGTGTCTTCCTGCCCCCCCCCCCGAAACCAGGTGTCCAGCAGGTAAACGTCATCCTCCTCCAGGTCATCCTGAGTGAAGTCTACAATCTCTGTGGCCAAGAAGGTGCCTGTCTTGTTGGAGCACTCAAAGAGTCGGGGGGATATGGAGGGGTTCTTCTCCTGCAGCCTGGTGGGGAGCAATGTGGAGGTGGTGGTGGGAATGGGGTTCAACCTGCTTGGGGACTGGTGGCCCATCTTACTCATGAGCATGGGTAGGGACAAGGGACCCCTGGGCACAGGCCTGGTACCTCTTGCTGTTGGCATACTGAGACTTGCCCCCCAGGGCCAGCCAGAACTCAGGTGGCTCCTGTCCCTCTGCAATCGCTAGCTTCTCTGTCTTGGAGATGATGTCGGCTACCGTCTTGCCCATCTCACGCTCGTCCCCACTGCAGCCCTGCCAAGCAAGCACAGCAGCTCCATCACCAGCCCCAGCCAAGAAGGAGGAAGAGGAGATGGGGACATTTCTCTTGAGGGTGACAGCAGCCACCCCAGTGCCTGGCAGTACCCACCTTCCCATACCAGAGGTAGCAGCAGCTGGGAGTCTTGAGCACAAAGACATCGTTGGAGTTGAGGGAGGAGGCGCGGACAGACACCTCGAAGGCCTTGGTGTTGTACTCATTGGTGCCGTGCACATGGAAGAGGCGGGTGGAGGGTGTGGGTTCCTTGCTGCCTGCCCGCGAGGTGCCACCCTTGGAGGGGGGGAACAGGGACAGGAGGTCACCACTGATGCCGCAGGCTCACTCGCCTGCCTGGTGCCCACCCCACCGGCAGCCCCGTGCTCACCGCATACACAACCATCTTGCCCTTGAAGATGGCCATCAGGTGGGCCGGTTCCTTGCCCATGGTGACGCGGACCTGCACGGGCTCGTTGTTGTACTTCTGGTCCAGGATGACGGTTTGGTAGGCGGAGGCGGTCAGCTCATCCGTGCTGGCTTGGCGGCCCTGGGGAGGGCAGAGGGGGGTGGTTCAGCGCACACCATGGCCCCATTTTACCCTCCTGGGAAGAGGGAACCCTCATGCCGTTCCCATGGGGTCATGCACAGGGGAGAGCAGCCCTCGGCCTGAGGAGGTGCCCCTGTCCACCACCTGGAGGGGTCTCACCTGCCAGAGGTAGATGATGCGGTTCACCTTGGGCCCCACAAAATAGGTGTAGAGTATCAGGTAGCAGTCCCCGCCGTAGAAATGGCCCAGCCACTTCTTCTCCACGGGCACCAGCTCCTGGTTCTCCACGCGCCAGACCTGGTGGGATGGGGATGGGGAAGTGCTGCTGCCAGGGCTGATGCATTCCCCTGCCCTGCAGCCCTTGGACCCCATAGCATCCCCCAGTACATCCCAGGATGTGCCTTGAGAGGGTCCCACATTCTGCGCCGGCCACCCTTACCTCCACCTCCCCAGATCCATCATCCACCATCTTCTGCTGGGCAGCCATCTGAGGCTTGGCGTACAGCGTGGTGGCATCAAACTTCACCTGCTCCACCTTGGCTGCGGAGAAAGGCAGAGGGCTGAGTCACATCCCACTGGTCATGGGAGTCCCCACAGCCCCCCCATCCCAATCCAAGGAGTCCTGCAGCATCAGAAGGGGATACTCACCCACTTTGCCCACAGTATGGGTCTTGCCCAACCCACTGGTCTGATTGGGAACGGTCCATTTTTGGAACAGCTGCCTGAAGATGGTCGACTCAGACCCATCATTCTCTGTCTCCACACTGGTGCTGGTTGGGTAGTTCTTGGCTTTGATGAAGCCCTGGGGGGAGTCAGACCCAGAGCGTGGGCATGGGGTGCCCAGCACCTTGGGGAGCAGTCAGGCTATCCCATAACCAACCCTAACCCAGCACCCACCAGTGCCCTGTTCATCGCCTGCTGCTTCTCCTCCTTGTTGGCATTCTTGCCCTTCCACACGAAGATCTTGAGACCTCCTTGATCAAGGATGTAGCAGTCCTTGGAAGGGACACAACAGCAGAAATTAGGACTTTGAGCAGTTTTAATCCTTCAAAAGCCAGGCTTTTGAAGGGTTAAAACTGCCAAGGAAATTGGGCACCCCCAGCATCCCATGGGTGACACACCTCATGCAGGAGCATGTCTTGAGTCAGGGGTCGAATAGCCACCTCCTGTATGACCAGGTTCCCTCTGGCATTGGAGACGCTGGCAGGGGAAAAGAGAGGAGGAGGGACTGGAAAACCCTCTCCCTATCCCCACCTTGAGGTGGCAGGGTTGGATGGCGGTGTCCCCTCCTCATCCCCTTCCCCATTCTGATCATGGCAGAGACGGTACCCAGGGACCCTCTTGCCCTGCCATGGTGGCAACCAGGTTTGCAGCTTGCCCTGCCACGTAGCTCACTCATGGCCATGAGGTGGGGACAAAGGGGTGTCAGATGTGACGGGACCACCCAGGGACACTGCCACCATATCCAAAGATCATGCTTGCACAAGCAGCTCCCCAGCCTGTTGGCACCAGGGACTCCCCTTTCTCCAATGGCATCCAAAGGACCTGTCCCCACCTCTGCGGTGGCCTTGACCTCTCTTGGTGGCTGTCCATGTCCCACAGGAGTTGTGGGACATAGCAGAGATGGGTGCTAGGTCCCTCTGACACCCTGCAAGGGGTCCCTGTGGGTGACCACCCCCAGCAACTCACTGGTAGAGCTTGAGGGAGGACTTGAGCTTCTGGTCCACTTTGTCATCAGGAGTGGCTGCCTTGATGTCCCCCTTCTCACCCAGCACATGCTTGAGGACCTGCATGAGCTCCGGCGAGGCCCCCTCGTCCTCACCGTCCACTACGCCCACCTTGGCACGGCCCCCACGCTCCCGGTCCCGAATGTCCTTGGCCAGAGTCATCGCCTGCACCCAGAGGAGAAGGGTTCAGCCCAGATCAGGGAGAAGGGGTTAGCCACCCCTTTCCTCCGGGGGGGGATCCTGGGATCCCCTGACCATACCTTCAGCCTCTCGTTTCGGTTGCTTTCAGGGCCGTTCCACTGGACGATGAGCTGGCCCAGGTCCAGCAGGAACACGTCACCCCGGTTGAAGCTTTTCCAGCTCATCTCCACCTGCAGTGGGATGGGATTGAGCCAGGCTGGGGGGAGGGGGTTCAAGCAGCAGGACGCCCAGGTCCCCCTGGGTCCACAGCCCCCGCCTGCCCTGGCTCAGTGCTGATGCCTCCAGCCTGTATTCCTCCTCCCTACCCCAAAAGGGTCTTTTGGGGGTGAGGTTGCTCCTATGGCAATGGCCCCACACCTGTTTTGTCCCCTGCTTGAGGGCATCTGTGTCTGGGGAGGCTCTGGCCTGACCCTGACCCCAAACAGCATCTCTGCATAGAGGTTGGTGGTTGGGGAACCCCCCTACATCCAGTAACTCACCTCCTGTGCCACCACGTTCTTCTTGCCTTTCACATGCAGCAGGCGCTGGACGTTGTAGGTGTTTGTCTCCACGTCCTTCATGCCCGAGGCCACTCCGCCCTTCTTATAGCTGGGGGGGATGGACATGGTGTCAGCCTTGGGCCCCCGCTTCTTGCTCCAGTGAGATCCCTGTCCCACCTCTGTGTGCAGGGAGGTGTTCAGGAACAACCCCCCCCCTCCATGTAGGTGATGGATGGAGCAAGACCAGCTCCAGATCTTCCTCCTGTCTCCCCCATCCCACTGGATCAGGGCTTTCCCCATCCCCAGTGGGGATGTCCCCACGGGAGTATGCAGAGGTCTCCCCCTGCACTGTCACCAACTGTGGGAGTGGGTTCCCGGGGGTGACCAACATACATGAGTCCCTGCTTGAAGTAGGCACGGAAGGTCTCGCTCTCATGGCCCTGGACCTCACGGTGCTGCACGGCCACCGTGCCCAGGTGGTCATCCATCTGGGTGGTGTAGATGGCGGCCGCCCCTTGCTCGTCCTGGCTCGAGTCCTTCCC
>NW_009630486.1:43909-44119 GCF_000690535.1 Cariama cristata
TTCTCCACTAGAAGAGGTCCCATGTCCCCAGGCCACTCTGACCAGGGACAGCCTTCCCTGCACCCCAGCCCCCCCCGGGGCAGAGCACATCCCCAGTCCCCCACAGGACCGCAGGCTGCCCTACCGAGAGCAGGATGTAGCAATCCCCCTCGTAGAAGTTGCCGTAGCTTTTGGTGGGCACTGGCACCATCTCCATGTTCTGCAGAAGGA
>NW_009630487.1:0-16151 GCF_000690535.1 Cariama cristata
AGATTGGATATTAGGAACGATTTCTTCACCAAAACAGTTGTCAAGCACTGGAACAGCCTCCCCAGGGAAGGGATTGAGTCACCATCTCTGGAGGTATTTAAAAGACATATAGATGTGGTGCCTGGGGACATGGTTTAGTGGTGGCCTTGGCAGGGTTAGGTTAACAGTTGGACTTGATGATCTTATTAATGGTTGGACTCGATGATCTTAAAGGTCTTTTCCAACTTAAATTAATCTGTGATATATACAGAGGGATGTTTTATTTAGTAGGAAATTTTGTCATCACACGTTCAGAGGATTGAGTGATCAGGCCCGGACATACCTTTCATTTCTAAAATAGTAAACTAGGACTTGATGGAGTCTATTTGAAAGTTCATTCCCATTGAGGAAAATATGCAAGTACTAACTTAACTTGCATTGGCATACATGATTGGGGGAGAGGGAAGTGTGAGCTCTATGATCGTATGACTAAGATTTGTCCCACATTACATTCATTTGTTGTTCTGCATATCTCATCTGCTCACCAGACCCCGTGCCCTGTCGACGCTAACCCTGACCTCCACTTGCACGTCTGCTGTCTGAGTAAGTCCTCTCTGCAATCAACTCAGTTACACTGGCATATTCCAACCCTCTGCAACACACTCGCAAAATCATGTGACAAGATAAGTAAATAGGGCTTTTGTGTGGGCTGGAAACACACTCACTTTGCAACAAGAAGACAGGCTGTGTACTCATAGTTCCCCACTATTTCCCCAAATTCTTGCTGTGTGGAAGGATTTCTTTTTGTTGCTAAGAGTTTTTCCTAGCAAACCCTCTAAATATTCCTTGAATTTCAAGAGCAGCACAGAGGCACTTCTACAGCTCCATCTTAGGCTCCAAAAGTTAGTAATGTCAGCAATATGGAGCACATTCTTTCCAAGGTAGTCTACAAATATGAAATAATTACTCACTGCAAGTCTGCTGTATGGCAGAGAAATATTACTACTGTCTGTCAGTTGGGAAACTAGAGCAGAGGTTAAGACCCAAATCCTTCAATATCTAAATCCCCATGAAATCAAATGTAAGGGTCTGGTCCGAAGAGATTTGTCCAGTACCCCAAAAGTTGGTAGGGAGCTGAGATAAACATTAATTCCCGGCTTTCACCTGTGATTTTGGTCCAGCAGAAACTGTCCTGTGCTTGACGAAGTCCATGGAGTCTAAAGGACGACTAACAGTCCAGTTGCAAACTCTCTTATTTCCTCCCATGACGCAAATTTACCCTTCATCATTAACTACCAAGCACTACGTGATGGAATTTAATTTGGGGTACTGTGCAGGAATGTCTCTAGGTAATAGAAACAGCTACTCCCACTGGGTAGTGAGGGCTGACAACAGAGCATTTTATCAGTTGCCTCAATTTGAAATAAATGCAAAACTACTTCTCTTTAGGAAAAAAAAAAAAAATATTTCTATCCTCTTTCTTTGCCCAAATTCCCCAGACTTTCTGACCAGTTCTAGCTACGCCATGGTCTGAATGCATGCCTCAGCCACGGTGTATGCTTCCAAGAGAGGGAACTCACCCCGGCTGCCTTGGGTGACAGCGCTGAGCTGTCACCATCTGCTATCTGGAAACACTGCCATGAGAGCTGGCCATGCCATAACAGCCTCCTCACAAATCTGATGGAGAGACACAAATGTTCACGTGGTGCAGGAACTAATGATGGCAGCCTTTGGAACGAAGATGGAAAATATTAGTGTAACAGCATGACGGGAATGGAAAACAAAAGAGAAAAAGCAGGACAAAACAGAGACACAAAATTGGAATATGAAACTCAGTAAACATGGAGATATTTTAGCCGATGATGCTATTATTAGCAACACACAGGCTTGTGATCGTCCAGGAGTTAACCCAGACAGGCTCCCTTGAAAAGTGTTATTATGAATACCATGAAAAGTGGGGCAGATCAGTGCCTACAGTTAAGCTTGTCTGACACTTCCCATTGTATAAATCTGCTTTCAGTTGCCCATCTTTGCCAGCCTTTACCCATTTGAGATGAAATGTCCCATGATGAGTGTCTGCCTCAAGCTGGATTATCTTGCTACACTTCAGAAGAAGAAAAAATGAAGGAAAAAAAAAAAAAAAAGAGAGGATTCACATCTTCCTTACAACAAGGACAAGGCAAAAGATTTTATTTTGCCCACATTAAAAGGAATCTCACAACCATCTCATTGAGGAGATCTCACTTCTGTATGGTTTGTACTTAAAATCTGGCTGCAAGGCTTCCATTGCTTTTGGGAATGAACTCTTGACTCTTCCCACAAAAACTGTCTGGATTTTGTCAAGTTACAAAATAAAAATAAAAAAACTCACTAGAGGTTTTAGGGTTTGTCAACTACATCCTCCAAAGACTGTCTTCTGCACATAGCACATTGCTTCTCCTCTTGGCTGCCATCAACCAGGCAACTGTGATCCTATCACAACAAGCAAGAGAAGAGCAGCCCACAGCTTTGGCACTTGAGCAGGCCTTCCTAGGCTCCCTCCTGATTCAGGCCACTCTCCCCCCTGCACTCTCAACTCTTCCCCGACAACATCCCAGCAGCACAGACCAGGGAAACATAACCCTGGTGCAGAGGAGATGAAAATCAGGCCTGGCGGTAAGGAGGCAAACACAGGAACCTGGAACAGAGAGGCAGATGTCAGGAACTAGGACTGGAAGAGAAGGGGATTTTCAAGTGGGAGGAAAGGGAAAACTATAGCTAGAGAAGGCAGAGAGGAGTTCCAGACACTTAGAAGTGAACAGAGCGTGCACACATGTTCATGTGGGTTTCAGAAGCAATCACACACTGTTTGCCGCTCTGTGCACTGCACAAATCATAGAATCGTACTCATAGAATGGTTTGGTTGGAAGGGACATTAAAGCTCATCCAGTTCCAACACCACTGCCATGGGCAGGGACATCTTCCACCAAACCAGTTTGCTCAAAGCCCCATCCAACCTGGCCTTCAACATTTCCAGGGATGGGGCATCCACAGCTTCTCTGGGCAACCTCTGCCACTGCCTCACCACTCTCATGGTGAAGAATTTCTTCCTGATAGCTAATCTAAATCTTCCCTCTTCCAGTTTAAAGCCATTGCCCCATGTCCTATCACTACAGGCCCGTGTAAAAAGTCCCTCTCCAGCTTTCTTGTAGGTCCCTTTTAGGTACTGTAAGGCTGCTTTAAGGTCTCCGTGGAGTCTTCTCTTCTCCAGGCTGAACAACCCCAACTCTCCCAGCCTGTTTCCATAGGGGAGGTGCTCCAGCCCTTGGATCGTCTTCATGGCCCTAATGGGTTGTTGTCTCTAGGGCTGTACTTCTTTTGTTGCAGAAGCTGGAACTGTGCAGTTGGAGACTCTCTCTCTATTTGGGCATACGACAGAGACAAATTAAAGTGACAAGAATAGCCCTATATCAGGCGTTTTCTAACTTTGGCGTACTTGGATTGGCACCATCGCTTCCCTCAAGTAATTTTTGGGTACATTCATCTAGCCCTGTAAAGTGAACTCAGTGCGTCTCTGGGCTCAGAACACCATGAGGCCTCGCTCAGCGGAGCCCACATCAAATAAGCATGGTGAGTGGGACAGAGTTTAGGCAGGACAAAGTGCCAAACAGTTTACAAAAACATTGACATTGAAAGGCTTTGCAAAACCAGGAAGAGACTATGAGACTTTTGGCATGAAGGGGTCACACAACAGCTCCCCATTTGCACCTCAGATCAGTACATCCGACTCAGCTGCACCCCACTCCATCTCTTGGGTTTGTCTCTAATATTCCAACTAGAAATGTTTGACTAGTGAGCTCAGTGTTTGCCAGCACTGAGCAGAACTTGCCACAGGATATTGGGTTCTTAAAGGGTTGCGCCTCAGACCTGGGAGGACATTTGCTGTGTCACACATGTAGGTACATTTGTGTCATCCACCACAGGGCTCAGAGCTGTGCCACACCTGGACATGGCAGGTGACGGAGGAAGGTCCTTGCGGCTTGGGGGATCCTCTCTGCCCCCCAAAGCCAGCTGTCATGAGGGAATACATCTGGGTGCACCTTAGAGCTTCACAAGAAGGGTCTCTGTATTTCCTTTCGTGATCTGGACCAGCATGGCTTTTACAGTACTATAAGGCTGCTTTTATGAGATTCACCCTTTGCAATGTGAAGGTTTTTATTAGAAACACACCTTCCTCTCTGTCATTTATGATAAATAATGTTTATTGATGTTCACTTCCTTCAGTGAAATAAAGTGTCAAACAGCACATCGGTATTTGCCAATTTTCTTTTCACATTTCATGTTATGTGCTTTTTATGTTACATGCCTGATTAAAAATTTAAACATTGTCACCGTCAGTGCTAAAATACGTTGCCAGAGCATCTCTAATTATGCTTCCTTGTCTGCTCTGAGCGGGGACTGACATTTCTGGGTCAAGATCTGGTTGTTGATATGCAGCACGGAAAGTATCCAATAGCCACTTGCTGAAAAATAGCTCCTTCTTTCTTGCACAATTATGGTACACAATGCAGAGCAGGTACCCAGGGGAGACTGCTCATGCCATGGTAATTCCTGGCTCAAGAGGCATTATCTACTTTCTGCACATCATTTTGGTTTGCAGTTGATTAACCCAAAATAAAACCAGAGCCAACAAAGTGCTGGAGAAGGAACCCCTCTCGCGGAGCTGTGCCAGCAGGGGAGGTGGGCAGGGGTCCCAGCACCACCCTCCCTGAAGCAGCAGCCTCAGCTTTGGCCTTTCAGGAAGGCGATGACCTGAGCTTCGCCTCAGGCCCAGACTTTGTTCATCCTTCTGGACACGCTGGCCACATGCTCAAGCTCCCCGCAGCAAAAGATGCTGGGGATACCCATTTTAGACAGACCTTGGGAAGTGTTATCCCATTTGGAGGAGGCCTTTCTGTTTGTGCACCATGCAGGGGCGAGCACAGTTCCTTCAGCAGATCTTCCCTTTTATTTTTTCAAGACAAGTGAAAATAGAAAGTCATCTTCAGGTTTTTATTCCTCTATAGACACATCCAACCTGACAGATCTGCTTCCACTGGGTTAGCAAACATTTTGGAATGGGTTTTTCCAGCAAGAGTTGCTTAAACACACCAGATGTGTTTGATTTTATATTTTTAACAGTTTGGTTTTCAAGTACATTTTCCAACATACGCAGGAACCTAGGCTGGTCTGCAAAAATCCACCTGAGTATGCTAAGCTGTGGAGCGGGGCATCTAACAACACAACTGACCTCCAGGAGGAGCCTTTGTACATATAAAAATGCCAACAGTGATATACGCTGTTGGAAATATGGCTATTAAAAAACCTTACAATACATTTGTTTGCAATGGTAGCACACAAAACATAGTTAGAACCAGCCAGGTTTTCCAAAAGAATCAATATTCAGAAAATTCAGCTGTTCTCCTTAGGAGCTGATGGTTGATGAACAGTTATGAAACCCAGCTATAATTTATTGTGAATGTTCAAATTAGTTAAAAGGTGGCGTTATATACGGCTCAGTGTTTCATCAGTACTTTAAAGAGTGTCCTTATTTGACCCATTAAATGCAAACTGTACATAGGCCGATATGTTCCAAGATATTGTAAAATCCTCCTCTGTTGTTGCCAGAATTTTCTTGCATTGTTATTTGCTCTCAGAAAGTATTCCCACTTGCCCTTTGGAAAGAAGAAGAGAACAAGAAAAATCTGAAATAAGGTTCCAAATTTTAAAGTAGCCATTGAAATTCTAAAGGCTTTACTCAACTTCCCATCATTTTCTGAAATCATTAGGCTTATTTTTATATATCGTTTTACATATAACATCCTTAATTTGTGACCACTAGCTGTGTAGCCCTGACTAGCACAGAAGCATTAAAGGAAAAGGGAATTTGCAAGCAGTTGCAGGATCCACTACAACTATTGGATTTAGCTCTGCTGAATCTCGCTTTAAATGCAAGAACAACAATACCAGGAAAACCGAGTCAAATTTGTGGCCTTCAGTATGAAAAATATGCGTTTAGGTAACCCTTTCCCTTCAAACATGATACATTATCATATGTAACGATCCTAGTGTACATAGCACCAACTTGCCAAAGTACATGTTGGATTTCTGGACTTAAATAATGTATCCATCTCATACAGAAGAAAACGCACCCTGCCAATGTGCGGCTATATTTGGATGGTTGTACAGTTTGTTTAAATTTTTAACCAAACTTCACATATTGTCCAGTAAGTGATCTAGCTAGCTAAAGAAATGTATTCCTGCCACTTCAAATTGCTGTCTAATTTGCATGATTTTGCTGGAATCAGGATTTGGTCTTTTATTAGTGGTATCTTACCTAATTAATACCACATATTAAACCATGCTCTGGACACTGATCACCAATGTATCTGAAAGGTTCAAATACAGGGTTAGGATTGTAAAAAGCTATCAAAAGCAACCACTTGGGCTTTTGCATCTGATTCATAGTTGATAGCATGCTTCACCAAAATAGCAGGGTGTTTTTGCCATCTCGTAACTGAGCTGCAAAAGGGTCAGTAGGATAAGGAGGACTCACTAGCAAGAGGCATCTGTGCAGGAGCACACATTTCAGAGCATCTGCAGAAGATCGAGTTGGATCTCCAGAAGAGTCACAGATTGTCTCTATGCTGACCTGAGTATGGTCCTGATGCCCAGGCAAGGCTGAATGGTTGTTGCTCCTGGGGACACTGAGAGGCAGATGAAGATGGGGAACAGGCCGTCTCATAGCCCCATTCCCCACAACACAACCACTGCAGCGACAAACAAAAACTGCAGGGCCAGCAGTGGCATTTTTTTTAAAAGACATGGGTTTTAGTCATTTGGTTCAATATAAAAAATCAGCACAAACACAGAAATTCGAATGTACAAAGTGCTTCAGCAACAGTTCCTACAAGGAGCATAACACACGTTGCATCGCACGGCCAGATGCAGGAGCTGGGCACTGGCTGTCTCTGTGGCATCGGGCTAGAGGCATTTGTGGAAATCATGTCCAAGACCCTGAGATCCAGCTCTGAACTCAGAAACCTGTTATCACTAATGAGGCTGGGAGTCATTTTGGAATAGCTGTAATAAACATTTGTTCAAACAAAAAGAAAAGTGAGATTAGAAAACATGCAATATGTCCCAGCATTAATGGAAAACCTATTTGTGCCATCTATTTTGGAAAAATTATTGAAGAACAGTTCATCCATGTGAAAATATTAGCACTGTAATTCTGTCAAGGTCAGTGAGACCTAGAGATTTGCTGAGAAATCACCTTCATTTCACCAGGTAAATAAAGAACTCGTTTTTCAAAGAAGCCTATTGAAGAAGGCACTCCATAGCAACAGTTAAATTATGAATACAGCACATATGTTCCATATCATATCATTTACAGCACACTTTAGCATAGACATAATGCTTAGTAACAAACTACAATACCATTCACAAAATGCATTTAAATAGCATAATTTAGTTCATTAAATTCAGTCATTTACAGTAAATCAAAATTATCACAGGAATTGAAGAGAGTACACAGTTGTTTGTTTGAATAGTTAAGCTAGGGAAGTCAATTCCTTTTTGAAGGTCAAGGACACAGTTGTTTCCATTTTCTGTTGTAAAAAAGATACAGCCTGTGTCATAAGATAATTTAGTATCATCTGAATGTGATCAAGTCCTTTCCCCTTGCTTGTTCCATATTATATAACTGGCACGCCTAAAATATATCTAAGTCAAGAAAACGCTTTACGTATAATGTTATCAAATCAGACTTCTTTTTCTTTTACGGACTGAATGGATGTGATTCTGGGTTTTTAAAAGGATTTAGTCTAGCAAATCTGCAGCCTATTACTTGGAAGCAAAGATGTATGTTTTCCCTTAGTTCAGCCATCAATTGCTTGGCCTGTGGAAATATTATTATAAAAGAAAAGTGGATTTTTTGGAGCCTTTCTAAGAGATAGATTCTGGCTTTTGCCATCGGAGGTGCAGTGCGTGTCTGTGTCCGCCTGTGTGTGTATGTGTGTGTGTGGTACTGGCGAGGAGGTCAGGGCAGAAATGACTTTGCAGCACAGACCAACTGCACGGGGAGCTCAGGATGAATCACCAAATCCCTTTGGGGAACTCTTGAGGTTTAAACCCTCTGATGATTTCTTGGGCATCAAAGGAAGGCAGGCGACAGGGCAGGGCATGGTGCATCCATGCACTCTTGCTCGTTGGAGGGCAGACCAGCCCTGCCACGCTCTGCACCACCCAAAAGCCCAAAATCCTCCTGGGGGCCCCCAGGCCAGGCAACTCTGCTTATTTAGCAGTGATCAGGGATATAGCCCCTTCCTAACTGCTCTACTGCAGGGATGGAGGTGAGGACAGGACCAGGAATTTGGTCTCTGTAGAATATAAAGTCAGGGAGAGCTGTGAGGATCCCTCAGTCTCTTCTCGTATCACAAACACAGATAATCCCGTCTTCGTTCTTGTTTAAACACCAGCATCACTTTCAGAGAAATGAAGGATCCTAATTTTAAAATGACCAGAAAAACAAAACAAGCCACTTGGCTTCTTGTTGAATTGTTCCCCACACTTAAAAAATGTGCGCTGTTTTTTACTCCAAATTTGCCTAGCATCTTCTTGCACCTCACTGTTGTCTTGCCTGATTGTTACAGATTGAAAAGACCCTGATGAAAGTTCTGATGTCCTTGTAGAAGCTTCTGGGTTATCACCAATTTTTCTTAACCTGCTCTGGGTTGAGCTCGGTGGTGTCCTTTACCCAAAAGCATGGGTTTCTCTCCCTTTAAACAATTCCTACTGTCAGAATAACTTTCAGGAAGCGAGAGCCCTCTACTAGGTCTTCTCTGCCTTGCAAAATTTTGGATGCAATGGAGTTGCCTCCATTGCACCCATGAGAGTGAAATGCCAACTCATTCCTGACCACCTGGAGGGGAAAATGAATGAATAAGTTATGATTTGCCACCAACAGACTATCCAAGCACCTTAAAGTGCTAGAGGCGGTAACATCCTAAACTGGCCCAAACTGTTTGCTTGGAGCTCTCGCCATCCCCACTCCCATCAAGCACCATCGGAACCCCTCAGAGCAGTCCCTGTTCTACGCGGAGGACACAAGCAGCACAGCAACCATCACTTGGCAGCCGAGGGTTGACCCCGCCTCGATGGAGCTCTGCGAAACACGCTGGGGAGAGCCTGGGAATAGCTAGGCAAGCAGCCAGCCACGTACAGGGAGGGGCAATTAGGGCCCAAACAGAAATGAATTATTCTAGAGAGAGCAAATTGCTTGTTGACACTGGTGCACAACAAAGAGAGAGAAGGAGAAAATGTTCTTAAGACAAATAACGTTCTCCATCTTGCTGGGCACAGGGGCAGAAGCCACGAGCAGACACAAAAGACACAGATGGCAGCTCAAATCCTTTGTAACACACGCTGCCACCACAGCTGTCCTGGGACTGCGAGGGAACAGACCCGTTACAGATTACCCTGGGCGCTGAGGAAGTACCAAGAGGGTTCACCAGAGTAAAAGTGCCGAAGTTTTCAAAGCACAGAGCCATGAGCCGAGGGTCAGTGCTGCAGAAACGTGTGTGGGCGCAGCTGGAGCCTCCTGTCCTTGCCAGAGTCCTGCGAGGACCAGCTTTGCAGGGCTGGTGCTCAGGGAGCAGGGTAATGGATGCCAGCAGCTCCAGCAAATGCCCAAGAAGGATGGACTGTGGAGTCACCAAAGCTCTTTCCCAACTTTTTAGCTTTTCAGCCAACATCTGGAAGAGCAGACTGTTGGCAGTTTGTTACAGGCTGGGAAACTAAGCTTCAGACCTCTGCAAACCAACTTGGTGGAGCCTGGGAAGGAAATTGAGCTAGTGCTGGGGTTTGTGGAGTTGTTGTTTGCAATGGCCATCACCAGGGAAGCCCACAGCAGAGCAGAGGAGCTCAGCTGGGAAGGTGGAAGACTTGCTCACATGCATGAAACTCACACATGCAACAGCAGACCCCAGCTAGGAACAGGCATGTACAAAAGGAGTTTCCAATATTTCCCACCTTCACCTGTAGGAGAGGATAGTAAATTTGCCCCAGTTCAATCCTACATTAGTCATTTCCCTATTGGGATGGTGTATGTGACCATGTCCTGTGCACAAACCAGGCCAGTGGACACAAAGTGGCCTGTTATACGGCATCAATAGCTTGGATTACTGTGCTTATCTCGTTTGGATACCAAAAATGAATTTTAGCTGCAGCCTGCACTGCAGGGAGCAGGGCTGAGTTACAAGGATCTGTAACGAGATGCTTGAAATGTAAACGCCCACGTATCTATATGGGCACAGATATCAGACATGAAAGTCACTACGAAAGAAAGGCTCATTCTCTGACTTACGCTGTCTGCCTTCTTCAGGCAAGCACGGGATACAGCTGTTCAGCAATAACAAAAGCGTTAACCTAGGACTAGTTTTAACGCTGATTTTACTGCAAGAAAAGTTGGGTTGATTATAACCCCTCTTTCCTGCTCTGGGGTATTTCCTATACAGCGCTTTTCTGAAATAGATTTAAATCATTTCACAGAAAGGGCAGAATCTTTACTCATTTTGTAGATGTGGAAACTGAGGCACAAGGAAAAAACAGTTACTTGTTCCTGGAGAGCCGCAGCCCAGGGTAACTCTGGCTTCCAAGCTTCCAGTCTTCTGCTAACTGGTCTGGAAATTGCGCAAAATCATTAACTCATCCTTGAAAATTTTTCATGATAGATTGTAACTATTCAGTCTGTCATCTCCAGAGCCTGCCTCTCTCAGGAATTATAACTATGTACCTGAGGGCTGCCACTACAGAATAGCAGAGGGATACATCACATCCGCTGCCAGGCTATCCGTAATGGGGCTGTGTTTGATTGCTGCCGGGTGTTATTGGTACTAGTCCTTCTACTGTTCTTACTTTAACGCTACCGTGTTAATTTGGCACCAAAACTGCATTTAAGACTTCACAGTGGGGCTGGAAAGCAATGAGCTCGGGAGGAAAATTCCAGCCTCACTTTGAGGTAATTATAAATCTTTTCTCTCCAATTCAGACACTATATTAAGGCTGCTGCGTTAGCCCAGACTTTTATCTTTAGTTTCCACTTTTCTTCTTTGCATGGGCTTCAGCCAGTCTTTGAGAGGAGGGGGGTCATAGCTGAGCACTGACAAAGGGCCTTATTCACAACCCAGCAGCAGCCCCATTTGCGACTTCGCCCAGCACCCCGGAAGCAGCTACGCCGTGACAGCAGAAACTCGCACATCAGACAAACTCCAGATTTCCCCTGCAGCGACCATTTCCTGATAACGCCACATCTGCACTTCCAGGCACCGTGCTGCCTCGGACGCAGGCTCGCACGCTCCTCTCGGCAAGCTCAGAGACCTTAGGCAGAAGCTATTGCAAGCCATCTGCCAGCACTGTGCCAGCTAAGGTGTTATTATTTATTAAAAAGACTATGCTTCATTCCAAAAAAGTGTCTAGGATGAGGTTAAAGGACTCTGAGCCAACCTCACCAGTATTTCTTGGTCTGCATCATTAACTTAACTGGGATGTTGAGCGCAGCTTGGGAGCTGAACACAAGAACAGATTGCCTGTGCCTGGCACGCAAGAATATTACACCCCAGTGGCTGGGGAGGGCTTGGGAGCAAGCAACAGCTGGTGGGTGCCCTTGCCCCTATAGACTTGCCCCTATAGCCCTGCCCCTACAGCCTCCTACACAGCCCCTGTCAGTGCCCACACTATCGGGGGCAGCCCAAGGTCACCCTGCTTGCAAGTCCCCTCTTCCCTTGTGGCAAGCACCAGGAAGGGCCGTCATGGCCAAGTGACCCTGTGTGTGTTTCCAAAGGAGATGACAATTTGGCGTGTCACATGGGACCAAAGGAGTTTCAGTCCAGCCAGCACCAGGGTGGCAGAGAGAGTCCCTGGGGCAAGCGAAATCCCTCCATGCAGAGAGGAGACATCAGCGACAGTGAAACACGTATTAACATCCCCGTTCAAATGCACAGCGCTCCCGTCTCTTCCTTTGGATCTTCCTCCCGCTGCCTGGAGTTGACTGGGATGCGTTAGGTAAACACCAACCCTGAGGGTGTCCACCCAACCACAGCACCCAATGCAGAGATCAACAGCAGCATGAGCAGATAGAGAACTGGCCTGTGGGTCAAACCCAAAACCTAGCCTGCAGCAAACATCATTCCCTTCCCAGTGGGTGCTCCAGGGTGGGATACGTACAGTTTAGACCTTTCAGCAACAGCAGAAGCCCCCCAAATCCTTACTGTGAGAGGAGACCTCACCTACATGGTGATTCAAGACACCAAAGTCAGGCTCCTACTTAAAATTTCTTTTTGGTGGTGTTTCTCTTTTTCTCCACTGAGCAGATAGAAACCCCAGAGCAGTTGGAGGGAAGAGCCAGGTAATGGAAAATGAGGAACAAGAGCAATGTAGGCAAGGCACGTCGCCACCCATGGCAATGTCCCCACCAAAACATGGGGTCAAGGTGGCCATACGTGGCACGAGCCATCTTTTGGGCCACGTGGCATGGGCAGCCTTGCTTGAGCAGGGCCAGGCAGGCTGGCAGCAAAGCTCTCAGCCTGCGACAAGTCAGCACCCAAACAAATGTTTCATGCGGCAATAAACCTGTTGAAGGAATAAATTAGCTGTACAGCAAGGTTATGCTTTGGGAATGTCTCCACTATGGCAAAAGTATCCGCTGTACCTAGTGATAAGGTTTATATTACAATGTGGCTTTTAAGGCTCACTGTGCTGAATAAAAATTTAGGCAATTAGTGATCTTATTTCTTAGGAAGAACTGCTTGCTATCGTATATTAATCCAGATTTTGCTCAATTAAAATTGTTCACAGTCAGCAAAAACAATTTCTGCGCTGTAATGAAATAATGAAATAATTATATGCAAGGGAGGACTTCTGATCTTTTTAATTATTCTATTCTTCATTTTTAAAAGGGCTATTTGAAAACGCACTCTTATAATTGATTGCTATAAATCAGTCAGAAGCATTCTAAGGATCATAAATATTCTAACTTTTAAAAGACAAAGAAATGCTAAATATTCAATGAAATCCTTCAATATTCAGAAAATTTAATCTAGGGTAAAAGGATAGACTGCTCTTTTGAAAATAAAAAGTAAATTTGTTGTCCTGTGAAAAATGAAATATCTTGAATGTCAGTAACAGAAATGGAATTAACAAGAGATCTTTTTATTGTTTTTTAAGGTCATTAGGCTGTGAATTCTATAATTATGGAAATTGTCAGTCCAGTTCTGTGGAGTGTTTGCTCCCATCCATAAGGTATTGGAATGTTCAATCAGTCTCTCTCGTGGGAAAGTTAGGTCATAACTGTAAGTGTACCAGCAAAATTGAATTAAGCAAAGAGATTTCATTAGTATTTATAGCCAGAAGGCATCTGTAAAAGTACAGGGCAAAGAAGTTATGTGGAAGTCAAAGGAGAAAAAAAAATGGGTTTCTGGTGACAAAGGCGAATCTGAAAGAGATATAAGTGTATAATGAATAAGAGCTATTGAGCGCTGCTCCAAAGAGGGAGTTGCAAAGATGTCAAATATTGATTTTCTTGTGTATGCCTTTGGACTACATATGTAATTGTTTGGATTTGCTGTCTTCATGATACAACAATATTTGTTGTTGAAGGTTAAAAAGCAGAGTGTGAAACAACCCAAAAAGTCTGAAACGTGTTGGAGAATCATAATAATTCTACAAAGAGGCTTGCATGAGCAGAAGCCTCTACTTTCTAGCAAATAAACATTTTTATGACAATCGAAAGCATCCATCTATTGAAAGTATTGCTCCTGGTACTGCAGAAACACACATTGTATGCAGGGCCATTGAACCATATTGCATTTATTGACTGAAAATATACAATTTGCTCCTAATGAGTTTCTCCGACTTTTTATACCGTCAAAATATTCTGTGATCCAGTACATACGTGCAAAGTACTGTAAATGCTTTTGTATGTGCTCTTTGTATGCGTACACCGATAGATAAATATAATCCTCCTATGTGAGTTATTTACATAGGCATGACAGTGCCCCTCCGGGTCCTAATGCAGAACTGAGAATGGATTTCTTGATGCTGATTAGTGGCTTAATGAAATAAATCTCTTGAAATAGTTTCACTCTGTAGAAACAAGTACACAAATCACCTTAAAAATTATTCTCATCTTTAACGGTTACATAATGCTGACACGGTAGTTCTTGGTATTTCTGCACAAAAGGGATTTGTGAAGATGTGGAGTGACATATCAGATGTGACATTTTCCACGTGTGATCCCCTAGGTTGGTGTGCCCAGCAGTCAAATCTTTACTGACACTGGTGGGAACTTTGTCCCTGACTCCAGCGGGATGTGGACTTCAATTAAGGAGTCTCTTGGAGACCTTGGAGAGCTAAAAGCAAAGGACGTCCCTGGGAAGTTGGAGACCACCCAACTGCCAGAGCCCACCTAGATTGCTCAGTCTCTTTTTAGGTGGTCAAGCTGGGAGGTGGGGTCTTCATTTTCAGAAGTGCTGGACTTGGCAGAACCTGACAGAGTCTGACAATCAGGTCGTGAACAAAAAAGTCCCAAGGAGGAGCAGTTTGGAAAAAGCCCAAACCCCGACTGTAAACACGAGTAAGAATGGGATTAAACTTCAGGTGAACCCTGGCCCTGCTAAAGTCAGTGTCAGAGCTCCCATTGCTCTCGGTGGGGCTGCAAGTTCACCCACCACCTGTACAAGCTGGGAAGGGGCAGAATCCTTGGGGAGCCCAGGGATAGGTGCAGTTCTCCTCAACTTATCTAAATGTAAAGATCTCTCGGGGATGAAAAGCAGAGTCCTTATGCTTTTCTAATCCAGGGATGCAACTTGTGGGTTACCTCCTTGCTTCTGTCTTGTTAAGGGTATCAAAGCTCCTCATCTTTCATTCAAGCCACTATTGCAGAGCGGTCCATAGTAACAACAGCAACGCTGCATGCTGAAAGCACGCTGGAATCAGTAACTCAGCTTCCAAACCCTCTTGTGCTGTAAGTAAGTATTGTTATTCCCACCCAACAGAGAAAAATGGGAATGTTTTGCCCCGACTCTTCTCTCATCTGGAGCAGTTTTACTTTGCCACTCACATGGTGTAACTCTGTTGACTCTGTTACACATGACCGTCAGTGAGATGAGATTACAGCACAGAGAGACTAAGTGATTCACCCAGGGCCATATGGTAGGACAATCAAGCATTAGAAGTCAGTGACTCTGATACCCAAATCTACACAAACTTCTCTAGGCTATACTATAGTACTTTTTCCCTAAATTCAATGAATTGTCCTTAAGAACTCATCTTTAGAACACCCGTTCCCTCTCTAGGATGAGAGTAATCGCAAATGGAATGTGTATTTGCTAATCTTAAGTAAAAACACTTTGTGATGAGGCATGTTTAACACCAAATTCCGTGGAAATAACATTTCCAAACCCGCTATCCTGGGAAACTGCTGGATTTGGTAAACACCCACGAGAGTGCAGGGCAGGACAGTGCTGTCCCTTCCCCAGCCCCCAAATCTTGCTGCCCGCTCTGCCAAGTAGTGAAGGGGCTGGAAGTTTTTGGAGCCCTGCTGTCAGAGTACAATGTTGCCTAAGCAAGCATTAAGAGATTATGGTAATAATAGGTATGCTTACTCCAAATAAAAGGTTTCATTAATCAAGCCATATTGAGATAAACCTGTCAGTGGACAGAGGAAACTAGAAATCAAATGCTGTGAAAGTTCTGACAGATTGTTAAATAGAAACCCTTTAAAACTGAATTTAATTTACTGTGATATTACAGATATTTATGCATCAATAGGCAAGTGCAGATTGAGTTCGGAGGTCAGCTCTGGTGCTTGAAAAATAAACGCGCAGAATGAAACAAAAGGTGACAGTTACCTTTGGCAGAAATTACGGTTTATTAAACTAAATATGATGCTCTCATCTGATTCGTGTTAAATGGAAAGGCAGGGGGCTGGGGCCTAATTTACTGCAGTAGATTGGTTAATGAATAATTACCAAAAATACTCTCCCCCGTTTTTTTAAAGTTGCATCTATAAACTTTACCAGAAGAAACCAGGAACAAACACTGCACTATAGAAGCACCGTTAGGTACCAAGGGGTAGCGAGCAGAGAGACCTTTCA
>NW_009630487.1:16182-18893 GCF_000690535.1 Cariama cristata
ATTGCTCACTAATTACGCCATTAAAGCGCTACTCTCCCGTCGGGCAGTGTGTGTTTGACTTCTATACCTAACATTTATTTATTTAATTTCTCCTCTTGCATTTTTTTAAACCTCTCCATTTTCAGATTCGTAGCTTCTGCAGAATTAGGACGTTCCTCTTCCTGCCTCTTCCTCCTCCTTAGCTTCGTGAATTCAGGGAGGTAATGTGGAAGAAAGAAAAGTAAATGTCAGGAGAGATTTCTGCCCAGGTAATTCTGCCAGCAAGTTGCACAAAGTTGTTTGCAAAGGGAAGCACCGTTCACCTGGGCAAGAGCTGCAGCTCAGCCGGTTTCACGTTATTCTTTGAAGGAATAAGACCCCAGAGACTGGTCATTGAAGTGTCATGGGCAGATAGAAAATAAAACGTTGTTCCTGTTTCAAGGGATTATCTAGTCTCGTACAGACAGGCGTCAATCTTTTTGCCATTGGCAGCGTGGATCTATATCTAACATTGACATTTGACTTAAACATACTGGTTACGTTGCGTAGCATGTTTTTCTTTCAAACAGATGGCAGCAATTTGAAGGGAAAATTTGGACCCAATTATGATCCAGCTAAGCCAACAACAAGGCTCCTACTGCCTCTACCAAGCACAGAAAGAAGTCCTTGAATACAAGCGGTCCTAAGTGAAAATAAGTATGTCAGTGCTATATGATATGAACGTATTTATCTGCCAGACTTATATGAGATCATACCTAAATACATGACTCCAAAACATGTAAGTATATTACATTTCACACACATAAGAAACATGTAAAACATGCAGGACATGTTAGCTGAAGCTGTGCTAGACATATGTCCTCCCCAGAATGACAGCCCAAAAAACCCTTACCGACTCCAGGACCCTCTGTTCACGCAAATAATTACTGCAATGGAAGCAACCGCATGAGTCAAGTTGTTCACGATCTGGTGCAGCTTTCTGAGAAAATGTCCTTTTTTGTGTGCATGAGGGATGCAGGACTGGGCCGTTAGTTAGTGGTTAATAGAAGCCAAACCGGTAGGATACCGTGACAAAGTCTCAGCCATCAGGCTCCTCCGGTCGTCATCTCTCTGTGAGCAGCGCACGTTAACACAAACCAGCCCGGCAGGACCCTTCCAGCTGCCTCTGAAGTTACTCAGGAGCTGCGTTCGCTGCGGCTTCGGTACGGGAATGACCATTGCTCCAGGTCGGGGTTCACTAAGAAATGAAAATACAATGGTAAAATCTATCGGGAGAAAGCAAGGAAGGAAGATATTTTTTATATATGAAGATGAAAATTTACTTTACAAATTTTAACATGACTTATCTGGAAAATGAAACTCTAGTTCAGCTTTCGAATACTGTTAACTTGAAGCACATATTTAAGTCCCATTATTTTACACGGTTTAAATGCTATGCAGAGTAATTCTGGAAACACAGGCTATAGGTCTGGAAGAATATTCAGGAAGTTCATCCCTTTTCTTGGAGGAAGAGCGCGACAGATCTAACAAAGCCGGACCTGTAACTGCAGGCTGCAGGGGTAGATCAAAGTCAGTTATACTCCAGAAACAAACCAAACGCATAAGAGAGGGGCCACCTCCTCACCCGTCAGCCCCGTGCAAGCTTTACCCCATCCTGAAACAGCACCAGGACCTGACCTGGTGTCCTGTGAGTCCTAACCCCACCCCAAGAAAAGTGCGATTCGTTTAAATGCGCATTCCCAGGCTATAGATACACATAGAATCATAGAATCATGATGGTTGAAAGAGACCTCAAAGATCATCAAGTCCCAGAGGCGGGTCTCAATGGGCAGAGGGACCTGATGACTGTCTTTGCCTTTGAAAAACTGCGGCCATCTCCTATTTCCAGGCAGTTCAGTGAAAGGCTGGAGAGCGCAGAGCCTGCGCCCGGGCATCAGTCAGTAGCCTCCAAACCCAGAGCCACCAAGGACGAAATAAAAGCTCATTGGAAGTGAATCCCGAAAGTCCTTTTTCATTGCCGCGGCACGGTTATCCACGCTGGGAGGGCCCAACGCTCTTAGGCTGAAATGTAGCGTGTCCTCGTGCCCTGAGCAACAACCTCTTCTGGATTTTGAGGAGGAAAGCCATCTACCCACTTGTTTGGAGGAGGGCAGAGAGTAAAAGCAGGAGATAAGGAGGACTTGGCAGAGCCTGCAGAAGGCTGAGGGTGCCATCCCATGGGGACGGACCTGAGTGTTGGGCCCTAACTGGGGTTGCTCCCTGTGAACCCCAGTATCTCCCCTTGTAGCACTGGGGAACGACAACGCTTTCCCATCATTAAATGGGTTGCATAAGTTAAATTCATTCATTTCTGTTCGGTGTTTTGAGATCACTGGCTTGAAAGCTTTATGTCAGCACAAATGTCTTCTTGTTAGGAATGAAAGTTAACTCTGCATCGGTGCTAAGAGGTGTAACAAGCAGTAATGAGGTAAAATTAATAAAAGGCCTAACTAGACCAACTACGAGGAAAAGTGTCTCTGAGTGGAGTATTTTCCCAAAGGAAGTACGCAAATTGGAAAGTATTAAATAAACCCAAGGAAACTGAAGGAGGACTCTTACACCTGTGCCACATGGGTCCTCAAAGTAAATGATCTACCAGTATTGCACAGATCCAGTAAAACTCGGAAGCAGCAGTAATAAAACTGAGTAAAGAGGAGCCGCGACGGCTGGGAGAGCATCCAGCGGAGACGAGC
>NW_009630487.1:18927-22489 GCF_000690535.1 Cariama cristata
CTCCCCCCCCGCGGCAGCCGCCCAGCCGGTGGGACGGCAGCCCCTGCGTACCTCCATGACCCACTCCAAGCCCACAGCTCTGAACCCTTCCCAGCCTCCCGCACCAGCAACGGGCAGCCACGGCTGCGATAAACCCCGCAGCAGCCCCGCGACAGGAGCGAGCCCAGCCCTGGGCAGGATTAGGTCCTTTATCCCCAAGCCATCCTCCCTGCTGCACAGACCACGCTCGTCCGTAGCAGAGAGCTGCGACAGCCCTCCACACTTTATTTATTTAGATGAGTTTACAAAGCAATTAAGACATTTTGGCAAATGCTGAGGTGCAGATTTCCTCCCTTATGATAGATCATTCCTGCCTTTTTTTTCCCTCTCTCCTTCTGGACAGATAAATGTTTCATGGTCCCACAGACATATTTTCTCTCTGCCCAGTTGCTTAGAATCCATTTAAACATGCCTGTTGAACTCCTCCAGCATGTAATATTTTAACAAGAGCCCCTAAATAAGCTTTATTTACAGACTGTACGTACTGCTTGATGAGCTCAATACAATGTTTCGTCACGTCCTTAGCTGGAATTCCTCTTGGAAACCTTTTTTACCTGGGCAAAAGCAGGAAATCCAACAAAAAAAATAACGTTGATGTGATTTAAGGTATAAACACTGATTCTTCACATCCTCCCCTTTCAATTAGAAATACCACCCTTTAATGATTTTTGTTAAAATTAAAACCCTCTCTGGATTTGTCCATCCTGTCCTAGACTTGAGCTAAGTTGTCAACGTGTGGTCTTACCACGCAAGGGCTGGAAATGCTCATCCGGGCTCTGCGCTGCCTCTGAGCCCTCAAAGAAGTTTCTGAAATCAGCAGGGGTTTACAACGTGCCCTGGAAGGCATTAAAATACTTTAATAAAATGTTTAATAAAGATTCCTCTGGTAAGGTGAAGGATCTAAACTGGATCCACAGAAGTAAAACTGACAAAGCAGCTCCGTGGGGAATGGCAGGAAGCAGCTCTGCTGGACGTGGTCCATGTTGCCCCCCAAAATTAAAAAAATTAAAATTATTTTGGCCCAAAAAATGGATTTGGGAAAAAAAAGCGCAGACTTTTTTCTTTCTGAAGCTGTCGGTTCTGTTTCCAAGGAGTTTATGGAGGTCACCTCCTTTTCGTAGAAAAATGGTGATAACTCAATTCTGTATTTGGAAAGTGGAGGAGGAAAATGTTGGACTGGGGCAGACATGGGGCAAGGCAGGACGGCCCTTCGGTGACTCCCCTTGCTCTGCCGCTAAGCCGGGACTTGGGGGGCGTTAGCAATGAATATTTTCTTTACAGAAAAAAGAGGAAAGAGTCCCCTAAAATGTGTTACAGCACTCTCCAGATAAGGAGCTACCTGGTTTAGCAGGTGAAGAGGTGCTTGGGGAGGTTTTGATAGAGAGATTATGGACCTGATTACATTAATACCTAGCATGGGTTTTAACCTGCATTTTGGGTAAAATTCACCGTTCTGCAGAAGGCCCATAAAAGGCCTGTGCACCACTTACGCTCCACCAAGGCACCATTTAGATGGTGTACGTGGAGCTGCGGTGATGCATAGGCCCTGTGCCGGCCGCCTGCGTCGGGAGGGGTTTCATCCGTTATCTATCAATAATATTCAATGTGTTGGGGAAAAATATTAGCAGAGTAATTTTATTAACAACAGCAATAATTTACCACTTGTCTTTCTGTGCTTAATAAAGGGAATCGAGGGTGTTATACACGAGCCAGAGGAACGGCTTACAAACCTATCCTGGAAAAAACAAACAAATGAAGCCCTGGGAAGCATGAGAGCACGTGGAGGGGGAGCTGGCTCCCGCCGACGTCCTGGCTGTGCTGATTAATAAAAATAAATCCTGAATCAGCTCGTGGTGTTCCTTGGGCACACTGTCATGATGTGCAAAAATCTCACGGGAGTGTCTCTGAGTTAAGTAGGCATTAGCTTCACGCTGGGAAGAGGACCGGGCCAGCCTATGGAGGTCTCCCAGCGACGCTGCTTTCGGCAAAGGGATTTCCTCACATCCCTGGAAATCCTCTTAGCTTCTTTTCAGCCATTTGCATCTCACTGGCAAGGGGAGTAACTGCGAAAAAAGCTGCTGTGCCTTCCTCACACCTTCTGCCTACCTGCAAAGTCAGTGTAAAAACACACACGGGCAGCGGTTTGAAATGAGCTTCCACCACTGCCTCTCTGCAGACTCTCGTTTTGAGTTGTGTCTCTTCTTTTTGGGTTGCATTCCCTCTTTTTGAGGCATAGCCCCACGTTTGCTACCAAATTGGCACCACTTGCGCCATCCCTTTGGGCCACGCATAGATGAAGTGAAAAATATTATGTCATGTTGATTTACTCCCCTTCCTCAGAGAAATAAAGGCATCTTCACATCAAATGTATCTTTCCTCCCGAGCCCATCCAGCCTCCCCTCTCCCTCCCCGGACGGACAAATCCCTAGGTTTTGAAGGAGCAACAGTGGCCCGAGCACATCGCTTCCCTGACCAGCCATTCCCTGGACCGTGAGCCGGAGGGTGATGACGTCGCACCCCGGCATCGCTGCTGCGAACGGAGCCGGGCCGGGGGCTGCCACGTGCCTCCCCCCGCACCACCCCGGGAGCTGGGCCAGGGTCACCCCTTCCCGCCCATCCCTTCCCTCGATACAGTCACATAAAGCAAATTTAAAGGATTTTTTTAAGACTTGCCTCTGCTTTTTGTTCCTGTCTATTTATCATGCCTCACAGTACGGGAGCCTCCTCCAGGGATCTGACAGGGTGTTTAGAGGATGAGTTTTAGCCATTTTGTTGGAGATGGACGGGGACATGCGCAGGGCCCTTCCAGGAACCGACGGCTGCTGGACACCCAGGGCTGTGCGGGACGGCGGAGCGGGCGTGTGGTGCTGGCAGACGCAAATGGGGGACACCTATCTATTTGTTGAACACGAGGATTTGCAAAATGAAAATCTGAAGAATAAACGAATTTCAGTTGAACAACTGCCAACTGTTTTGGGGGGTTTTCCAAATCGGATCTCAGCTAACTCTGCAGCCGTCTTGCACGAAAGGCAGCAGAGTTCCTCTGCTCACACAGCCCAATTTGCCCAATAATCATTCTGTATTTTAACTGATTGGATTAATTTTGCTCTCTCCCTGCTTCCTAAAGCACCCGAATCTCCAAGCCGTACTGGACTCCACTCTTCTGACAATTCTGATTTTATTTTGTGAGTCCCAAGAGGATACATAGTGGGGAACACCTGAGCGCCGCTGCCTGCTTTTGCCAGGTCCCTGGGATGTCCCCACCCGTGTCCAACACGGGTGGCCCCGCCCGGGTCCAACACGGGGATGTCCCCCCGCTTGCCTAGCAGAGCCAGCACCCCTGGGTCCCCCCTCCACCGGCACCCACCCACCGCACAGCTCAGCTCCCAGGGGACAGGAGGGCAGAGAGGAGGCAACGGCCGGGGCAAAGGAAAACGAACACCAAATTCAAGGCGATCGGTGGTTTTGCATAAAAGAGAGAAGCTCGGTGTGAAACCCGTGTCCACCCGTGGGAGCGGTGGGA
>NW_009630488.1:0-2197 GCF_000690535.1 Cariama cristata
CTCTTTTTCATTGACAAAACCCTGTCACTTTTCGGCATTTTTGTCCCTACTTGTCAGCTTTCCTCAAAAAAAATAACTTCTTTTTGCCCCAGCCTCTGTCTTCGGCATTTTTGTCCCTGCTTGTCAGCTTTCCTCAAATAAAATAACTTCTTTTTGCCCCAGCCTCTGTGAGTCCTCAGAGATCTCCCCTCATATAGCAAGTTAATAGTCATCAGTCTGTGTTAAATGTCAGTATGTCTCAAGGTAAGTTGCTAGCATAGAGTATAGCGTGCTTGTGGCGTCATCTGAACAATTTGTCATTCTTGTATCTGGCATATGTGTTTCTTCCAATCTGAATTTATAGCAAAATAGAACTCTGTGATTATTACCAGCATTCAGAACAATACGTTGTTTCCTGAATGGGAGAAAACAAAAATGTTCCAATGATATTAATAAGAGAAGGCTGTCTTGTGGTATATAATATTTCTCAGTAAAACCTGTGGAGTATTGAATGGTTAAACATAGCATGTGCAGCGTTGGGGAGGTCACTCTTGGGCACTGGTTAGCTAGGCCCAACTAGAACTATCTTCATTTACTTTAATTGTTCTAAGGCCAAAAGTTTGCATAATTTTCACTGAGTAATCTGAATTACAGAAGAGGCAAATAAGTCTAAAGGTTTGCCAAGTATGATTTATTGTCGCATTCGTGGCGCTTAATGGTTTTTGTAAATTTCCGTTTGTGTTAGATAATTTATATCGGCTTCAATTTACATCAATTTTGTTAGTACATGGGTGTCTCTTTATGGTTAAGGGAATTAATAATCTGAAATTACCAGACACTTGTATTAATCAAATGTTTTATTACAAGTAGAATGACTCTTATTATCATACATACAAGACCAAAAGAAATGCTAATTGCCTTGGTTTGGTGCAATTATTCAGTAGTTATCGAGACAATGACAGTGTAGGCAGGCCTTTTCCTGTATTATACCGTCTTTATCATTCCGGTAATAACATTCATAGGAACTGGCCTTCTTGCCTAAGCTGCAGTTACTCTGGCTAGTATTGTACTCCAAATATTTTACTAATTTTAGTAATATCTATCTCTGTAAGCGTGTATATCGGCATACACACAAATCACGTACATAACATAGGCAACTATGTGTTTCTGTAACCTACTAAGCCAAAATTTTCTCTAACATCGTGCACAATCCAAGTGAAACTTTTTTAGTCAGATTGTATATCAAAGCATAATCTAATGTATTTTATTTGTTTTCACCTTTATTTTTGTGTTTCTAAGACAGTAGCACTTATTTATCATATCTGTCCTTTTTCATCAGTGATGGTATACTGCAGAAAAATAACAAATTATAGTTCAAATTAGCCTATTGTATGTTTACTCCTCTAGATTAATGTTTTCCATCCCACATGCACAGTGATTCCTGCTTGGTTTAGTTAGTTTTTTTCAGATAACAGAGCCTGGATTTTGTTGCTAAGGATGCAACTTGCATAGGTTCCCCATCTCCTCTAAAAACAGAATAACCCAATTTTCTAGGAAGGATTCTGGTAATGCAGTGTAGTAACCATTTTCTATGTTAAAATGGACCATAAATGGAAGCATTTACAGCGGTTTGCTGCATTAGCTGGATAAGTCATAATGGAAGTACTTTGAGTGTTGGTAGTTACGACATGCATGTATAGCTATATTATGTATGCTGAGTGGTAATACAGCGTGCTGTCAAGAACAACTCACACTTGTTTCCTTTCAGCATGCTGATGAATAAAGCTGCCAGAAGATTTTCCTTGAAAAAATAATCTATATGAGAGGAGGTAAAAGAAAAAGCTTACTTTTGCCAAAAAAAACCATCCCAAAATGCAACATACTTGTTCTGTTCTAAATTAACCCTCTTTTATATAAATGGGAAAGTTTTCTTTTGTTTTCTGTCTTTGAGGGATAAAAGAGATGAAAAAATAAAGGAGATCATGAAAGGCAACAAATGCATTCCTCAATTTATGTAATTTATTTCTTTAAACAAAAATTGAACATTTTTTTGCCAAAAATACATCTAGCAATTTTGATGAGCCCAGCCGATAAGTGTGATTGTAAGTGGTTGTCTGAAGCACAGCCATGTTCTGTGCACTACGCTTTCATGTCTTCAAAAAGGCATTTCAATAACATTTCAGATATTTCCATCTATTTTTTCCTAACATGTTTCCCT
>NW_009630488.1:2228-48272 GCF_000690535.1 Cariama cristata
CCCTACAAAATAATTTCTAACATAGACTGAGAAATCTGTGTATTAATTAGTTAAATATAATGTCCAGCAGTAGTTTGAAAGCTTTTAATATTTGCATCTGTACGTCTTCTCTTTTCTACTGCCTTGTCCATGGATGAATCAACTGATTGGGAAATCCTGAATCAATAACATCATTCTATTTTCTAACTTTAGCCAGAAATCTCAGGTCAAGAGAGAAGAGAAAATACTGATGTTTGTACTATTCCTTTGTTTTAAAAAATATTTTAATATTTTTTCAGTCCAAAAGTCACAGTTTCTAAAAAGTTGAATTGTAGGTTTTAATAATGTAGTCATGTTAGAAATCAGAATTTGGGGATGCTTCTCCCTCCACTTGCCTCCATTCAATATTTTATTCAAAATTTTTCTCTTTTTTTTTGGAGCTTAGTGTATAATGTACATGGTTCATTCCCTCCCTCATTCTATGTCTAGCACTCATTTAGAGCTTTTCTCTGCCAGGTCTTATTTCAACCAAATTGTTTGTTGCTATTTTAACTCAAAATAGTACAGCAAGCTTCTGACTTAGTGTTTAATATGTTTTAGTTCTTATGTTTTTGCTTAACGTCTTGGATTAGAATAAACCTAAGCAACCCTGAAAACTTGAAATAAGCTTGTTACTCGTGGAAATATTAGATTAGAAATTATGCTATTTTACTGACACAGAAGTGATGGGCACACACAACTCCACACTGATGCTTCTTTATCTCATCACTAGATATATCTGTTATGGTTTAACCGCGGCCGCTCGCTCACTCCCTGCCTGCTCCAAGTGGGGTGGGGAGGAGAATTGGAAAAAATGTAAAACCCATAGGCTGAGATAAGAACAGTTTCATAATTGAAATAAAATATAATAGTAATTAGAAGGGAGATATAAAGAGAGAGGGATAAAACCCAAGAAGGACAAGTGATGCACAGTGCCATGGCTGACCAGCTGCTGACCCATCCCTGAGCAGCGACTGGCCGCTCCCCGCCAGCTACCCCCGGTCGGCCCCTCCCGGCCAACTCACCCAGTTTCTATACTGGCCATGCCGCTCTGTGCTATGGGATATCCCTGGGGCTGGTTGGGGTCAGCTCTCCTGGCCGTGCTCCCTCCCAGCTCCTTGTGCCCCTCCTCGCTGGCAGAGCACGGGGAACTGCAAAGCCCTGGGCTTAGGGCAAGCACTGCTCAGCCACAACTAAACCGTCGGCCTGTTATCAGCGTTATTCTTCTACTAAATCCAAAACACAGCATGTGTTTAGTACATGTACTAAACAAAACACAAACACTACCAGCTACTAGGAAGAAAGTTGACTCCATCCCATCCAAAACCAGGCCAATATCCAATGTCACAGTGTCCCCGAATAACCCATTCCAATATGTGGTTGCCCCTTGGAGTTATGTAGAGTATGTTTCCTTTTTTTTCCTGAAAACGTAATTTAGTTGTTAGTTATCATTCAGTTTGGCAGCATCTTTCCTATTACAACTTCTTAAATGCTTGGAGCAGTCTTACCACTGATGCCTTCATCCCTGCTGTCCTGCATCTCCTCTTTTGTAGAACAAATAAAATCGGTTCTTTCAACCTCCCTGCAGAGGTCACATTTTCCAAACCTCTCAGTCTTTTGGTTTGCCTTGAAAAACAGTCACATTTATCCTTTTCTGCCTTGAAGCTCTGTTCCTGGTGCTGGATACAGCAAATGCTCCAGATGAGGTCAACCAGCCTGTCTTAACCTGTTGTGCCTATCCAGAAGATGGAAAAAAATTTGTGCTGCATGCTGAGAACATCCCAATGTTATTGCATGTTTTCCTTAGTCAACTGCAATTCCTAGATTATTATATTTTTTGCTGTAATGTTGTCAATCTAAAATAATATTGTTCAATTTTATCTTGGTGACTTTCTTCAAATTCATCAAGGATAATGGCCTGCAGAACCCAATTTAAAACGCCCTGGTTTGACTGAGGCACTGATGACTATTTATGTGCTGTATGTGCCTTTACAAATACCTTAACTTGCACCAGCAAGTTTCAGACATTGTAATTTTTAGATACCTTAAAACACAAGCAAACAAGCAGGGAAAAAAGGTATCCTGGTGAGGTGTGTCTGTGTGTGCCCTTCAGCCTTGCAGCTTAGGGCAAGCACTCCTCCTTTCCTTTCAGAAACGTTCTGGATCTAAGCCATGCTCCTGGAGAGGCTGCAGGCCATCAGTTCTGTACCATGGACCTCGATAATTATGAAAGACAGTTAAAGAGAGTGCCACGCAAGGCTTGTGTCAGAAGCTTTGCTGAAGTTCTTTCTGCCCTCTAAACTATTCAAACTACCAGTTCAAAAGAGGAAAGACGTTGACATGTTGTGATTCTTTCTCTGGATTTTTCTATGGCTTTTAATTCTTTCCATCTTAAATAGATAGAAAATTTGCTACAGTTTCTGTATAGGTTTAGAAGCTCAGCTTTCTTTCCTTTTTTTTTTTTTCCCTTCTTTTCTTTCTTTGTCTTTCCCGAGTTCCTCCTTTTATCTCATTTAAGGATAGATGTTTGTGTTTTAATTCTCTGTATTTCAGTTCCTTTTCCATAACTCTTCAGGGTCCAAAGATCACTTTTATCAGTTTCATCGCTTGCCAACTTAGATGCATTTAACTTGCCTAAACATTTTTTTAATCTATTTGTTGCCCATTTTGGATTGCATTTCTCGATCCTTATTGTTAATAGTGCCCAGCATTTGTTCAAAGTTCAACTTTTTACTAAAAACTAAAGGAAAAGAGGCATTTAACACTTCAGCCTTCTGTGTCATCCATTATTTGCTCACCTTGCATAGTAAGTAATGGACCTGTACTTTCTCCTGTTCTTCTCTTACATCTAGGATATTTATAGAACTTTTTCTTACTGCCTTTGTCCCCTGATAGTTGTGACTCATTTAAAGCTGGAGTCCTTCTGCTTGTGTGTCTATGCCCTTGTACTCTCCTTTTCTACTCATCATCAGCAACGTGTCCTGGTTCCAACTCTTTGTACTGTCTCTCTTTGATTTCCAGGTCATCGAAGAGCCCTATTGCAGTGACCATCTGAAACAAAAGCTTCTCTCTGACACATCTGAAGAACTTTAGGGCTGTTCTGGGGCTATGTACTCACCTTCTAGCAGTTGTCTGGGTGATGCTTTCTGTTGCTGTGGTTGCTGATTTTTGAATGTTTCTTACAGCTAGCTTGCTTATGGAGAATTCTGACTATTTCCCCAGCAAGACACTGCCCTGGATAATTAGCCAGACTTCACCTGGTCACCAGAGGGTAGGTTTATTTTGGCTCTTGTGAAGTCTGAGCTAATTACCTAACACAGTACACCCTGCGAGGTTGTGGACTCCCCCTGCCCATGTGTGATTTGCATCATGCAAATTCTAAAACGTTATACTGAAATATGTATTTTCTTAAATGGTCCCTTAATAAAGCACATTTTAAAAAAATTATATAGATAATATAAATTAGTAAAGTGAACCTGAACTAGCCTTGAAACTTCACCTCAAGGAACTCTAGTTTCATACAAATTATTTGTGATGCTATGTATTCTCCTGATTTTTAGAAGATAGGGGTTGGTATTTTCTGAAAATTCAGTTCTTTTAAAATGCTTCAAAATAGGGAACTGAAGTCTTCAAAGAAAATTTTATATTCCAAACACTGAAGAATTCTGATCTCTTTTTTTTGTGCTCCTTAGAAGTCAGCTTTGGACTCTTTTTGTTACTGAAAAGAGGTAGTCTAAGAAATCTATGCAACTTACTGATTTTAAATAAATGTGTTGTGATGCGAACAGACTAATATCTGTATAAAAGCACATATACTGGTTTTAGGTGGTTCATCAATATAAAGGTGGAGTAAGCTGTGGATGCGCAAAGTAGTTTTATACAAGTGTCTGGATGCCTTATACTTTCCTTTGTATTCATTGTTTTGACTTTTTTTTTTTAAAAAAGAATGCGACTAATTTTAAAAGTGATCTTGTAAAGTTTTCAACTAGAACGTGTCTTTGATTTTTAAATAGTAAGGGGCAAATTATTTCTCACGTGTGTCTGTAAAATTGCTGTTGATATTGCTAAGAGACCTGTTAGGACTCTTTTCTACCAACGGGGCTGTGTAAGGCATGGATGGCAATATGGCCCTGAATCCTTCAGGCATCCCAGTTCAAGGCTGACTTGGACCAAATCCAGAGAAATTCAAGGATAAGACATTTTTGTTCTCCTATAGTGAATGTTAAGACTTAAATCTTGCACAAAGTTGGTCATGAAAAGATCAACTGAGCTGTGGCAATTTTCTATGTACATGCTCTTAGCCTGTAGGAAAACACGGTCATCTAGGAGCAGGTTAGGAGAGATTATACATGCGCATGAACGATTGAAGTTAGGATGATGTGTGTCAACTTACTAAGTTTTGCGAGGGAGCCGATACTGATGGAATCAAAGCATAAAATAGTCCCTAAACCCCTCAGCTGTCTCTAATGGCCTTCAATTTTCTGTATTTAAAGGGGATAGACTGCAAATATTTTCCATATTTTGAATTTCCTTGCACCTATGTAAATCAACAATCCAGAGCTGCTGCTTTTTCTCACAGGTCAGAGAAAATATTTTCCCCAGATTCTGTAACCTATTTTTAAATCAACAAACAAACATTCAAAGCTTCTCTTTTCTGTTTCTGGCTTACTAAAACAGCTGTTGATTGAATTTAGAAAAGAATTGTTATTAGAGGAACCAATATCAATAAAACCCCTTATGGGGAGGGAGAGGGAGAAAGCTTAAATTGGTTAGCAGCCGAGAGCTGTGCCCTATCAGGCAGTGATACATTAGCCAGTAATGCTTGATGATAGACCCGCAGTGCGCACGGCTGAACTGTCAACCCTTCTTGAAGGGTGGCCGCATTTGCAATGCTTCATCTGACAAAATGTATTTGGTGTTTAATTTAAAGCTCTGCTCTAGTAATAGAAAAGGGCTCTTAATATTGCATTAGTGAGAAAGCACTGAGGATCCAGTTCAATAAAATAGATTTTTTTCCTACTTTACAAATAAGATGAGAAAGTAGAGAGTGTGCCGTTTACAACTTTTGTTATGTGAATAAAAAATCTACCCTAGCAAATGCTTGCTCTACATTTCCTTTGTTGAATGGAAGGGACCGAGAACTTTTCATTATTTTAAAGATTCTTTCACAAATGCTCACAGTAAAAATTCTTCCAAGTTATTCTGAAGTTTTCGAGTTCTTTTTCCCTAACACGCGCTGCTAGTAATGAGAGATCATGGGATCAGCATGAAGTCGCAGCTGGTCATTCCTCTTCTGATGCAATAGGAGAGAATGATTTTGTAGTGCGGGATAATGAGGAAGAAAGGAAGGACTTCAGAGTTGAGTACCTGTTTGCTGTGAGAGGAAAGCTATTGAAAACTGAGCTGCTCTTCAATGTGTGTGATACATGTTTGCGGTTATATTTTGACTGCTATTGTCTTCTTGCAGGTTCTACTGCCACCACATTTCTGAGCCAAAGCTATTGAAGTTAATAGCTATTTTCTACTGACATCAACATGAATTGCTGCAGTTCCTCATGCAAAGAAGTAGCTTATTAAATCAAGAGCAAAGCACCCAGAAACTTATCCTGGTGTCACAATCATATATATAAGGAAAGGTAGTCTTATAAATGAGTTTCTATCACAGGACTGCACCATGCAAGAATATGCAAAAACTCCAATCCCTACCAAAAAGTTAGCAGAAGTGTTTAAAAATTTATTCGGACAATTTGATGACAGATCATAGCATCTCTTCAAACAGTGTTTGAGTCATATGCAGCTGTTAATTTTATGATCTTTATAAGTTTAGTAGAGTTAAGGGTTTTAACATATGGTAGTATTGGTGGGTATCCTCTCATGGGATGATTTATTTATAAGCAAAAGGCGTATCCCCACTTTGCAAAGCATTCACATTTATGTGCTCCATGGAGATTCGCTTTCATCAGGAACTTTCATTTCTGTGGAGAGTGTGCAAAGTGGAAACTTGCACCCTCCCCTGTTAGGGTCCGTAATCACAGCAAAATAACGTCATGTTCTGTGAGGCTCTCTTGGAGAGGAATAGGAGAAGACTTCTCACCTTCAGGGAAACACAAAGTATTCAAGCTTTCACACCCCTTATAAGCTCCTTTGTGTCAGGAACTGCAGAAATATTTTTGTCTGTTGATTCAGAAAGCCTTTGTCCAGGCAGTGTCTTATGTATCTATACAGGTTTTTTCATGTGATGACAGAAGTTGCAGCAGTGTAGGAAAAACATCTATGACTGAACTGTATTCATCTGTGCAGATACTTTATACAGGCCTCAAATTCTTATTTTCAAATTCTTTTTCTACAAGTCCTACATTTAAGCAGGGTATACTTTTGGGAGCATGGGTGGAGTTGTGATCTCTAATCCCATGTTTGAGCCTGCCCTGCCTTTATGTAAATTTGCATGGTCCTTTTGTAATTTCTTTCGTTCTATTGCACACATGCACATGTATCTATACCTTGTTTTGCTTCTTATCTCTTGCCTGAAATTAATTTTAGTATTATAAGAAGCTCAGAATATGTCTTTTGTTTAAATTTTTTAACTTCTGCTTTCCAAATAAAAAGGCGGGTAAAGATTTGTGATGCAGAAACTATAAGAGCTTCTTCGTTTAGGGGACTGCTAGAGGTAGAAATAACTTAGCACCTAATGTTCAAAACATCAAGGTAGAAGTCAGAAGTAGGTAGAGATGGGGAGCACATTCCCGAGCATAAAACGGGAAGATGCAGATAGGTGCAAATTTTATCCGGGGTGTTACAGTGAGTGTAACTCCGAAATACGCTGTTGTTTTCTAGCCCCAGGCAGTGCTGACTGGCTGAACTGATGCTTTTACGTCAGGAAATTGTGGCTTGTGCTTTGCGGTCCCACACTCCAGCTAGGGTCAGGGTCACAGTTAGGTTTGGTTGGGCTTCTGTCTTTAACTTGTTTTAGTGGGCATCAAATTAAATGTCTGGGTCTGCCCATTTATTGTAGGACAGAATTCTGTGGTTGTTCTGGCCTTTGCCCAGGTCCCTGTGGTGACCGTGATTTGGGTACCAGTAGTAGAAGGTTTTAATTGATCCTTATGGTTTCAGTAAACATTGCTCTTTCCTTTGGCAACTTTAACCATTGACCAGGGACACAATGTAATTGTAATTCAGCAAAAGCAACGAAGCTGAGGTATTTTAAAAAAAATAAATCTGAACATTAGAAAAAGACTTGTTTGCACCTTTTAGGCTAATTACTTATTAGCTATTTTACTTCCTGTGTCCCCCAGTTCCTGATAGCTCTGGGAAATTCAATGAACTCCATGGAACTCTTTACCTTACCACGTTTTTCTCTCACTCCTTAGAAATTTTATCCACCAAATGTTACACGTTTTCTCTCTTGAACTCCGTTGTCTGTGTTTACAAACCAGATGCTGCAGTTCAGAATAGCCTGAGGTGTAATTTCCTAGCAAAAAAATCCACCTGTGTTGTCCTTTAAAGGTCTGTAAATGGTGCTATACGAAGCTATTGCCTGTTTTGCTGCCTGAATTAACATCTTGGAATCATAAAGCAAATGCATAAATATCACACAGATGGGACACATAATACTCGTAAAATTATTACTGTCGTACTGAGATTCCTCACAGACTCATCGGGGGAGGCAGCATCCTCTGAATGCTCTCTTGCTTGCTATTTGTGGTGAAGTTGATGTATAGCAGGGTCACTAAGTTGTCCTTTCCAAAACAAGTTGCTCGGTACATCAATATGACTATACCTGGTTACATTTTTTTTTTTACACTGTATATTGATTGCAAGCTTTTTCAATTTATGTATAGCATATTTTCAACAAAACCTCTTCACAGTTTCTTCTGTGTGTTCATTCCTTTTTTTATTTTCCTATTATGCTGCAGAAATGGTACCTGGAAGATGTGACTGCATTTTGTGGTGTGTTGTTTTTTTACTTCTTTTTTTTTTTTTTTTTTTTTCTGTTGTGGTTTAACCCCAGCCAGCAACTAAGCACCACCCAGCTGCTCACTCACTTCCCCCACCCCCCGGCAGGATGAGGGGGAGAGAATCCAAAAGGTACAAGTGAGAAAATTCATGGGCTGAGATCAGGACGGTTTAATAGGGAAAGCAAAAGCCGCATGCGCTAGCAAAGCAAACCAAGGAATTCATTCCCCACTTCCCCTGGGCAGGCAGGTGTTCAGCCATCTCCAGGACAGCAGGGCTCCATCACACAGAAAGGTGACTTGGGAAAACAAACACCATCACTCCCAACGTCCCCCCTTCCTGCTCCTTACCCCAGCTTTTTATCGCTGAGCATAACATCATATGGTATGGAACATCCCTTGGGTCATTGGGGTCAGCTGTCCCGGTCGTGTCCCCTCCCAACTCCTTGTGCCCCCCCAGTCTCTTCGCTGGTGGGGTGGGGTGAGAGGCAGAAAAGGCCTTGGGGCTGGGTAAGCCCTGCTCAGCAGTAACTAAAGCCATCCCTGTGTTGTCAACACTGTTTCCAGGACAAATCCATGACACAGCCCCATACCAGCTACTATGGAGAAAATTAACTCTATCCCAGCCAAAGCCAGCACATTTTGTTTTGTTTCTTACTAGTCTTCCACTTTTTTAGTCTTTCTACTTTTTTTTTTGAATAGCCAAAAAAAACCCCACCCCCAAAACCAAGAACAAAAAGATACATAAGCGTTTAAAATATTCTTGCTCTTAGATTGAACAGTGAAAAGGAAATGAAGAAGAATGGAAAGGGAGGAGAAAAGAGCTTAGGCTGGTTTAATCATTTTTAGTTCATAAAGTTTTGGGGGAAAGTGTCACTTTCAAAAAGAAATATTCTTCTCGGGAGGCTTCAGCACTAGAGCTAATTTTTTTTAAAAAAAAAACTATTTTTAAAGAAAAATTTCAGAAGTGTCTGCCTCTGTATTTGTGTGCATGTGTGAAAGAGTAACCCTATAGTCTGGATTTACAGTGCAAAATGTCTGCCACAAGTATGCATGCAATTTTGGGGATGAGAGTCAAAAGGATTGCTCGCTTGTTTTGTAAAGCTGAAGCAGTGTCCTGATCTGAACTGTTCATGGCTGTTGCTCAGCAAAACTGAGAGGGGAAGATCTCGGGCAATGGGCCATGTGAGATGGCAGAGCTCTCTGGCGGGAGCAGCTCGGGAGGCTGAGCTCGGGGCTGGCTGACAAACTCTGTACAGTGATGAAAAGCCATGTGCATCAGATAAAACTTGAGGAGGGTGCTAATCGGACTGGGAAAATGGGGCATTTGCGTTACATACTGGCAGATGAATGTTTTTGGAGAAGCGGCTGCTTTCTGTATTTGCATTCTGAGTAAGGCTCTTCAGGAACCTGATTTCTTGATAGAAAGTGTGCCTTGATGAACAGCAAATGCCCCAGGGGAGATGCAGGCTCTCTCTGGTGTCCCTTGAGTGTGCTGTCACACAGTGGAGAAAGCCCACATCCATGATTTTCAATGGAGCTTCACCAAGATGCAGCCCTCTCCTCATCCCTGAGCATCCCTGCTGAAGGGAGAGCTGGGACCTGCTTGGCTCAACTGCCTGTCCTGCCTTACAGCTGGCACTGGCCTGCACCCCAAGGTAGGGCTGCCTCCGTGGCCTGGCCAAAACCAATTCCCAGTCACTTTCTGCAGCAGTGGGAGTCCCAGTGGCCACAGAGCATCCCCACGCCTTGGACTCTGGAGAGCTTTTGACTCATTCTTGTGAGGAGGGTGGCAGAAATTTGGACTTCCTTTTGGAGTCTTCCATTATCCTGATGCGCTGCCCTTTCTCTTTAACCTCCATGTGAAGGAATCAAGCAGCTGACTGTCCTCAAATAGCACTGGAGACCCAAAATGCCATTGAAAGTTTGTAAGGACGAGGTGCTCGGCCACGATGTACTCGAGAGCAGACTGAGCCTCTCCATTTACTGCAGAGACTCTCAGTTCCTCACGATGTTGCGTCCTATGCAGGTTCATGCGAGGGAGGTGGGCCCCCGAAGGCCTCTCAGCTCAGACAGATGGTGAAAGGAAGGGTTTTTCTGGCTGATTGCTTCTTAATTTCCTCTCCATTATTTCAGACCCAATTATGCAGTTGCCTGTAGATCCAAGCACGCAGAGCCACTCCTGTTCAGCTCCTCAGGACACACTTTGCTTTGCTTTTCTCCTTGGGGGATGATCAGAAAGCATGCTGAGAAATGCCACCCCAAACCATCCTAGACTTTTAAAAAAACCCTGAGACATCACCCACCTCATATTTCTCCCTCTTTGTTCAAAGGAGGATGGAGCATAAATCATAACGTGTCTTTCCTTAACCCTTTGTAGCTATTTCCAAGTCTCACTAAAGGTGATCTTCTTTTTTATGGGCCTGCTCGGTCATGTGAGAAGTTGTTATGGAGGGGTTAGTTTTAAGTCTTATACTACCTGGCAAGAGAAATCAGTGTGTTTTGCAAATCCAGTGGAGTCTGACAATGATCCAAGTGATCTGAATGTAGACACAGTATTAACAGACTCCTGATATTGATGGTATCTAGAATGAAGACTCATTATGCAGATCATGGTTTGTAGTTTGGAGGCTTACCAACAGCATAAGTGCTCCTGTGACCCCCAAATTCATCAGATGTTCACAGTCAAAATAGTCTTTGTGAAATTATTCCATCAGCGGTTGGGGTGATTCCAGGCAAGCGAGCAGTATAGTTGTGCATTTTAAAAGTTATTCTGTTTCAATGGCTTGTGCATTCTTGCACTTTTCTTGCATTGTTTTAGATGTCTCTTTTAAAATCTGTCTTATCCTTGTGTTGAGTGAAATCGTGCATAGTATGCGAATTGAACCGTGCATTAAATGGTTTGGGTGAAGCTAGGGCTCTATTCCCAGCGGTGCTATTGTGGTACAGTGTCACCTCGAATGAGGAACTTCTCCTTGGTTCCTTTGTGTCCCTTCCCACAATTTCCTTGCAAAGTTGACCTGGAAGTTGTCTGGGGCTTTGCTGCTGTAATTAGGAGTGATTTTCAAGGTGCTGGTGCACCAGCTCAGCTAATAATGCTTTGGTATGTGAATACTGGGGGCTTCCTTATTCCCTGTTTTATATTCTGAAAGAAATGTATTTGTTGGCTGTTTGTTGCAGCACCCAGTGTGGGATTCGATCAAGGCGCTTGGTCACACAGTACCAGCCTTGTTTTTGGCAGTGCTAGAATAGATGTGGTATGCTGCATCTTCACTATAGAATTAACTCTGGTTATAAAAATTGATTATTTCCTATAACTGAAATCTTTTTTCTATAGCTGGGCACAAAATAGACTTTTTTCCCATTTGCAGGACAGATTGCTATTGCAAATATTTTATAACTGGATCAAAGCACGTTGACGCTTTCTAATACACTTTTGGATGTGGCAATAGAGTGAGAATTAAGTCCACTGAAACATTTATTCTAATAACAATGAAATGCTTTTTTCCTTCTTCAAATCTTACGTGTTTAAAACAAACCATTGTCAAACACCCTCTCCTTTCACAAAACATTTATACCAAGAGTGTCAAAATAAAAAATTTCCGTTCCAGCAAAACCAGTCTATACTTACAGAAAGTTTGATTTGGAAGAATCTGTTTTCCAGCAGAATAAATGTCCTGTGGTGGAGTTTTCTTGAACTCTTAAATACCCCTGAATTCCATTTGGTTTTCATTCAAGTTGCCCACGCCGCCAGGTCCACGCACGACGGTGTGACCGAGAAGGTGAGACAGTCTCTCTCTCACTCAGCCCTCGCGGGTCCTCTGCAGCTTTCCTGTGCCTGCCACAGGAGCCCAGAGAAGGGACAGGATTTGTCATACAGTTCATGCAGAAATGTTTCAGAGGAACAGGACCTAAAAGTCTCTTATGTCATTTGAAAGTGGATGCATTGCAAGTGTAAATGGTGAGTTGAAGCGTTACCTTACAGAATGATTACCCTGTTGCTGGAGTTAACCTACTTCCAGTTCTGATTTTTGGGAAGGCATACCCTTTAATGGTCTGCAGAGCATCAGAGTTCGTAGCGAAGTGCAATGTAATTGATGATTTGGGACTGTTGAGAAATGTGGTGGTGGATTTTAAGTGACAATGAATAGCAAGGTCTCTTAAAGCAAACAAAGCGTTGGCTGGTTTTGCTTAAAGTTAATTCACAGTGATTTCATCTCTCAGATGTTGTGCCTCACTGTTTTTTAATTTGTAGAGGCTCCAAGTAAAAGCAAATGGGAGACTATGGCTTAAGTGTGGATTGTATTTGACTATACAGCTGGAGCCAGTCTATCACGGAATGTATGAACTTTTTTATGTGGACTGTTAATTTTCCTTTTAAGCAGTAAGAACATATGAACAGGTCCCATCAAAAGGAGATTATATGAAAGAGTGATTATGCGTTCAGCAGTGAGGCTTGCAGCAGAGGTAGTCTAAGAGATCTTGGTTTTCTCATGGCCTGCAAAACTGAAAGTCTTCAAGAAGCAGACTTGAAGGCAAGTGAACTGCCAGAAATGTAAATATCAGGATAGAGGGGCAGAACCACAACTGATATAAATCTATTTAAGCTTTATTGATTCCCTGCCCCCAGCTGAGGATGTGGACCAATATGTTTAACATCCATTAGTGGTATATTTAAACAAAACTAAGTAAAAGCTCAGAAACATGACTACACTTTCTAAAATTTCAGACCCCTCAGCACTTATTTTTATGCATTTGATGCACCTCTGTTTTATTAATGCCCTTCCTGTGGTATTTTAATACACTTCAGGCTACTGTTGAAGAAGACGACAGCTGCCTTTTTAAACTATTCAAAAAAATCTGAACAGATATGACTTCATAATACTGCATATAACTGCAAATGGCATCCCTGTTGTATAACTCAAAGGTTCAGATTTCTCAGAAGTATCATGATATTTGTTAACACTCAAATGATTTCTGTTTTTTGTTAAACTAACTAAAATTTATGTGTCTGCGCACCAATGGCTGAAGGCAAAGGTTAGATAGTCCTTTCTCTTTAGATCAGCTTAAATGTTGAACAACACTTTTTGTGCTGTTACCCAGAATTTGTACGTCTGACATTGCTACGATAAACAAACTGGAGTGAATGTTGGCAGTATAATTTTCAGTTCTAGTTGAACTACAGTTTTGAAACTGGTCCATAAATTTAGCTACCGAATCCATACTTAGGCACACAGATAAAGGTGACCTGACATTCAGGATAGGAAGAGCTGACTGAAAATCAGATTGTTTTTACATAGATTGTACAATTTATGAATTTTGATTGGTCGTGAAGTAACTTAATCAATGCCTTTGCGTATGTGGAGTTAGTCATATACTGTTAGGCATAACTAGGAGGGTGAGTTATGGTTCTTCTGAGTCAGGCTCATTAAGCCCTGTTTTTTGTCAGAGGGGAATATCAGGAAAAATGGTCTGGATGCAGCCTATGAAAAAGTTGTTTTTTCTAGTCCCTAGCACGAGGCTTTGCAGACTGAAAAAAAAAAAAAAATCGGCAAAAGGAAAAAAGAAACTACTAGGTACTAGTTTGTTAGCTTAAGGAATGGCGAAAGTGAAAAGGGAGCAGAATGAATGGTAATAATGGACACATGAAAGAATAAGAAAAGGGAATTCTTTTACAGCTGGAGGGATGATTTAGCTGCAGGGCCATCCAAGGATGAAGGAACTGCATGCACAAAAAACTGTGGATTGGAGAAGAAACCGTGCACAGAACAAAGAAACTTGGACTACTAAGATAAATTTGCTCTAAGTGCAAAAGACAGTCAGGACTGACAAAGAAATTGAGGCAGAGCACTGAAAGCAGATTTTATTTTATTCCCATTATATCCATATATTTCTTGTACTGTTATAGCAGTGACTAGATTTTTGGAACCTTTACAGTCTCTACATCAGTCTGTGTCAAATGTTAAGTACTTCCAAATAAGAGAATTGTAGACCCAGACTGCCAGGAGATCTGCTTGTTTGAGGAAAAAATATGCTTAAATAACAGGGTGGATCTGGGATCAGCAGAGGTCCTGAAGCCTCTGACAGATGGGATTTCAGGTACGGTTTCCAAATCCCTCAAAAGATAAAGATTTATGCTCGTGAAGCGAGCTGGAGAAATGGAGGTAGTGCTGTAGGGGAGACTTAGGGACACACAAACCTAGGGGATGAGCTTCAGCTACAGAATGTGCATTCAACTGTGTAACCCATCAGAAAGTTATATGGAAGTGTTCTGATCTGGGTACCAGGGCAAGAATGGTCCATTTCTGTCTTAGGTTTGACTTTTAAAATTGTTTTTGTGCTTAGTAATAACCTATTTGTAACTTTCTGAATGTCAGTAAAATCCACACCCCAGTTCTTAGATATGTTTGTGTAAAATATATAGAAATTGTTAAGGGGACACTTGGCAGGTGCTGTGCATTGTAGAAGACTGCAAAGCCGAGCCGTGTGATTCATGTGAGCAAAGGTCCATTAGTTGCCCTGATTTCTTCAGAGACTCATTGTAAGTTTTGGAATATAACTTAGTGGTGGATCCATCTTGTCCAATGCGCAAGGACTTTTCTTTAGATATATATATTACATAATTAATATGGAGTTTAATAATTTAATTTGTGAAACTTAAAATATTAAAATCAACTAATTACTTTATACATTTTATTTCTACTCTACTATGCTTTGCTTCAAGTATGTGTTCAGATTTAGAAAATTATGATATGCAAATACATTTATTTAAAAGCAATGAGTACATATTCATGTATGATAGGCAAAGAACTAAAATTACAACCATGAACATTGTCATTTATTGCAGGCTCTTTATGGGCTTTCCCATTTTCCTCTTTTCTGCCTTTCCTTTGGAGGGGAATTCTGTGTAAGTACTTCTCTACTTGGAGAAGTTGACCATCACAGCACAATGAATTCCCAGAATAACTTCCTACTTGAATTCTGATGCATTAGTAACATTACTTTGCAGTAGGTGATTTACAAGGCAGTTGTTATCTTGAAATTACATTGCCTTACTTATGAAAATTTACCCGCGTGGGTGAAACATTCTGAAACAGCTGAAGTTATTTTGGAAGTGCATCTCCTCTGGAGAGAAGGTGTATGGAGCTACTTACTTTGTAGCAGTTGCTGTGGAAGACAGCAGTGACCAGGACGGATGCTTTCAAGGCAGTGTCTTTTGGAAGCAGAGCACCAATTCACCATTCTGCTTGGTTTGGGTTTGTACCATTGTGCAGGGAGGAACGGAGCATTGACAGCAAGACTGCATTACCACTGTAATTTTTTTAGATGGGAAGCCTTGCTCCAGAAGAAAACTTCTACTTTCTAAGGTTTTTGTAGTGTCTGTCTAACTACCTACTTGCTTACAATACCTGTCTCCCTCATTAATCTAAAATTTCCAATACGTTGATCTGAAGCAGCTGTATTGTTTTTAAATCCGAAATATCCTGATTTTTCGGTACATGTTGATTTCTCACTTATCGTGGCAGAATCACAGCAGTTAAAGTCTAAATGGCAAACAGAAGTGGGCAAGTGCTCCAAAATACTATTGGGGAATATTCCACTTAATTCTGAATAGCTCTTCATTCTGAACCTGTTTAATAATTTTGCTTCCTTTTACATACTTAAATAGCATTTTGTTTGTACAATGTCACGGTTTAACCCCAGCTGGTAACTAAGTACCACGCAGCCGCTCGCTCACTCCTCTCCCCCGCCCCAGTGGGATGGGGAAGAGAATCAGAAAACAAGGTAAAACCCATGGGCTGAGATAAGAACAGTTTAACAATTGAAATAAAATATAATAATAATAGTAATAATGACTGTAACGAAAAGGGACATGAGAGAGAGAGAGTGTGTGAAATAAAACCCAAGAAGGACAAGTGATGCACAGTGCCATGGCTGACCACCCGCTGACCCATCCCCGAGCAGCGACCGGCCCCTCCCGGCCAACTCCCCCAGTTTCTATACTGGCCATGCCGCTCTGTGCTATGGGATATCCCTGGGGCTGGTTGGGGTCAGCTCTCCTGGCCGTGCTCCCTCCCAGCTCCTTGTGCCCCTCCTCGCTGGCAGAGCACGGGGAACTGCAAAGCCCTGGGCTTAGGGCAAGCACTGCTCAGCCACAACTAAACCGTCAGCCTGATATCAGCGTTATTCTTCTACTAAATCCAAAACACAGCACTGTACTAGGAAGAAAGTTAACTCTATCCTGGCCAAAACGAGGACATACAGTTATTTGATGACTTGTCTTCATTCAAACACTTGTAGAAGGTTGTTCATTCATTCATACAACTGTTCCTCATTATTCACACCCAAACTAGAAGCATGCTTTTTATGAAATTTCACTCATTTCCTCACAGGAGAAAACCAGGATTGCACATACTATATCGTGTTCTTCTTAAAAAGCATGTTTTTGTGATTTCTTCATGTTCAGAAAAATTTCTTAAAAGGGAAGGGTCTCATCACAACTTTCATCTGGGCAACTTCTCATGAGCAACCTTGGGAAATACTGGTTATTCAGTAAGTCCTTGGGGGAAGCCTGTAAACTGATCAGTGTTTGTAGACTCCCAGCGCTGTGATTTGCCGAGCTGGGCAGCTTATTTCTCTACTACCTTGCATTGCATGAAGTCTTTTATGCGATAGCAAAGCCTGGGTGAAGCATTGCCAGGGCAATCTCCCAGTAAATTATTTGCCAGGGTTCAGGGCATGGGAGAATCAGACCCATGCTTTATATTTGTTTCTCGCTAATTGCTTTTCTAACACGCTGTTGTTTTCAGTTCTCAATTTGTCTCTCCCTTTTATACTGGCTAATTTGCCATTTTTCTTCCTGTTCTTCCACTGCAGAAAAGCAGCAAACTATTCACCAATGCGTGATTGCAGGCACACCGTTGGCTTGCTGCAAAAAAAAAAAAAGTTATGTTAAAACAAGGGCTGTCTGTGGTGACTCTCATGTATCTTTATCTTTAAAGCATATCATGGACTAAGCGGTGCTGCTGCCAGTGCCTGCTATGTTATTAATGCTGCTCTAATTAGGCCAATCAGTTTTAATTAGTATACTGTCATGTAACAATCTCATAAAATACTTTGTGTAAGAAAATTGATCTGGCTCTAATGCTAATTAGTTTGCTAGACTCCCTACCTTATAAATGGGAATTGATTGCTTCCCTTCAGCTCCTCCTTCTTTCCTTTTCAGTAATTCTCCCATAAACTCTGTATTCTCTTCTTTTTTCTTTCATGTTGGGTTTTTTTTTTTTGGTGTCCCTGTGTTTCCCTTAATCAATTCTGCCCATAACCCCGTCTCTAGTGTAACCTGAAAAGGATGGGGCTTTATCACTTGTCAGAGAGAACCTTCTTCAGTTAAATTTTTTTCCTCTCAGGAATTTGCCAGATCAGAGCCCCATAATCCTAAGGACTGTCTCAGAACTAAAGCTGACAGGGTTAGGCCCAGGTCAGCCCGCTCGTAAATCAAAGCCAGTAAGGAGCTAAGGCTGTGCCTGGAATCAGAGATTTATAAAGACAGTAGCATTAATGTTACAAAAGCAGTATTTTATTGGCTTTCACATGGGATTTGTTTACTGCTGGTAAACTGCAGAAGAGTGAAACAATCAGGTTAATAAATGGGAGAGTGAGCAACAGATAAATCAAGTATTCCTTGCTGCTCTTAAAAGCTCTTTAAAATTGGGATTAAATTGGTTAATTGTGTACATAGCAATAACGTGTAAAAAGTCTGAAAATTTTGGCTATGTAAATTTGCAGTGTCGTTCTGGTTCAGTTATGCTGTCTGGCTTTTAATAGAAAGTAAATTAGCAGGCAGAGACAAAGCTGACTGCTAAAATTTTGTCCTGTTTTGTTCTTTCAATAATAATGAAAATAGCCTCTTTTGGATAGCTGTAGATGAAAAACCAAACCCAATCAAAAAAAACCCTAAAAAATGAAATGAAAATTTAATCTTTTTCATTTTCCTTTTTTTTTTTTTTTTGACATATTGGCTCAAAGTGGTATGGAGTTATATGACAAAGCATATCTAGGTATCATGAGTAGTAATGGATCTAGAATTGATGGAAGCAGTCTGATGTGCCATGTTGGTTTTTGGTATGGGATGTCTCCAGGCACTTTGGTTGTTATCAGGTATCTCCACTCTGGGAACGGTATTTGTGACTTAACAGCAACATCTGAAAATTACACAGCAGGCACCATGCGCATGAGTGAAGGAAAAATGTCTTTGCAGTGTCCCAAGCACGTACGTATTGTTCTTTGCTTGTTTTCACTAGAAGTATGACTATCTTGCAGTTAGTATTTGCAAAGGCAAATATCTTAAGCTTGGCTACCTGATTATATTGTATCTGTATATAGATAAGTCTGTTTCCAAAGGACCTCTTTAGTGCGTTACACACACACACGCATGATTCATGTCTTTTCCTGGCCAGTTCTATATCTGTTTCTGCTGTTGCAATACAGATGATGGGAATGAAGCAGGAGAAGAATCTCTGGTTATTGAGTGATCAGTCATTGTCCATTTTTGCTCATAGTGACATTTGTCATGTTCAAAGGTGAAGTTTTCCTCCTACTTCTTAATGAAATAAAAATCTAAAGGCTGATATGATTTGATGAATGTGTCTGTGTCAGAGAAATACTCAGAGACATTATATATGATGTCAAATTATATTTTTGTGCAATTTATTAATTTTGGGAATAGATGCTTTCTTAGCCTTCAACTAATTCTTTGTTGATTAAAAATATTTTTGTTCCTTTTTTTTTTTTTTAACCTTCAGCTACCTGCTAAGAAATGTTACTGCTTCTTTTAGGTCTTTGAAAGTAATGTCAAATATAAGTGTATCTATGAATGTGTGTTTCCTAACCTGGGCTCCTGAAACACTTTCAGCCATTTAAAAAGAAGGAATTGTTAATTTACTTTTACTGGAGATACTTCTAAAATGTATGCCCACTGGCAGCTGGAAATAAAGGAGCCATTTGAACTTGGTTAAAATAAATTTTTATAATTTGTAACAGCAGACTGGGCCATGACAGTATTTCTTTAATGATTACTATCTCATCAGCATCACATTTCTTTTCAAGTTCCAGCAAAGTTGCTGAAGAAGCAATTTGTCAAAACCCTTGTTAGCATGAAATGTCCAAAACAGTTGTTACTAGGTTGATTTGATTACATCAAGATCTTGGTTTCCCCTCCACCTCTATTTCCTACAAGATCTGAGGGGTGATTATCAATTCCCAGCATACTCCTCCTCTGGATATTCAAATCGCTTTAAGGGAGATACTGAAGACACACGGGTTTATATCAGTCTGCAAATTAAGCAATGGCACTAAGGATGAGGGATAGAACGCCTCTAGTTGTAAAAGGGAAGGGCCATACTGAGAATTTCCTTAATCATTGCAGTTTATGAGTAAAGTTTCCCACACCTGGTTTGTCTCACAGGATAAGCTTGACTTGTCTAACCAAAGGCTGACCAGAAATCTCTGGGTACTGGAAAATTTACTGAAACACAGACACATACGTGAAAGTTCTAAGCAATTATCTCTAGCTTCTAATGTTAATCTTATTTATATTTTGATATAGATGAAGTTGTGGCCCCTTAAAAACCTGTATTTTTAAACCCTTGAAAATAGGTTGTGTTAAGGTCGTCACTGCTTCTTGTAGATCTTGGACCATAGTATCGCAGAAGTATAGACGTCAGTGGTCTCTTATCCCGGTGCCAGTGGAGGTAACTGTGTATCCTCTCCCCACACGTTTACCTGCTCAGTGCTTCCCATCCTGAACCCCATTGCGCAGGGTGTTGCTGCGCGGTCTCCAACACTTGACACGTTTCATTCCGGTGTTTTGAGATACCACCAACAAATGTCAGGTTTTGCCAAGTATTGCTAAATGTAACTCTTTTATTGGTATGAAAAACAGTATTAAACTTAGGCGCCACTGTGAGGTAACTGTCAGCAAATTTTGATTTTGACCACAGGATATCATTAAAAATATTTTCCCTGCTGTGCCACATGAGGCTTAATTAAATATTTGTCTGAGTTTCCCCAAATGAAAAGATGTATTATGAATATATTAGTATAATTTGGATACATGAACTTCTGAAATTCTCCAGTTGTCAGGAGTTAAAAAATTGGCCTTTGAAGGCATTTTTGTCAGCCTGCGCTGAGATCACAGATTTCACCAGAGCACGCCTGGATTACACAGAAGTTACCCTAAGTGTGTGGTCTCTGCTGCTGCCATCTCCTTCTCTGCTGGAGTGCACCCAGGCTGACCTTTGGGTGACTTCAGAATTCTGGTTGGGAGCTCTGCTCTGTGCCGTGGGCCCATCTCCCAGCACAGGAGAATAAGGTTGTTCTCTTAATGGCCTCAACCATGTAATCTTCCGGACAGTTTTCCTTGCATGACCCTATACTGTCACTAACAAAACTGTTTCCCCAGATCCGGTAGTGTAGGAGCAAAGCCATGGATTCATGTCATCTCTCACACAAACAGAGTGCAAAGGTGAAAAGTACTGGAAGAGGGAAAGGGTAGCCTCCAGCCTACAGATGCATACATACATGCAAAAAAAAGTATAAAATACACATATACGCTCACACACAGTTTTTAAAATGAAAGTAAATCAAGAGGGGGCAGAAATAGAAAAAGTCATAGAAAAATACTGTGCTATTATTCTGAATTTTAAGGTGCTCAGAGCTTGTGAGGCTTTTCGTTAGTGGCTCGATATTCTAATTTGCACAAGAGCATGATTTTTCACAAATATTTTATTTGAAAACGTGTCTCAGCAAAACTAACTTCTCAGTTGGAATAATGTACATGTTTGGTTTTTTTTCTCTAAAATATTTTATTCACTAAGACCCTTTTAAAATAAGCAATGAGCTCATGATGAAGAGAAATGGAGATTTTATTGATCTAAAACAAGTTTGAACAGAACAAGGCAGAAGAGAGGAAAAAAAAAAAAGAAAAAACTTGGGCTAATGTTTGACAATGCTGATGTTGTCACAAAGATGTGGTGACTGACTCTTTGAATACAGATGTTAGATTGAGGAGGATGCTAAATCCTGTTAGCTTGAAAATAACCTGTGAGTGTCATGTGCCTGAAGCTCCCTTTAGCTCCAGATTGACTGCTGATAGTATTTTCTATATATACTCTCCAATCTCTATCTAATCTTTCTGTCTAATGGATATAGCAAAAATTCCACCGTCAGCTGGCAAAAAATGTCATATCTCCTGACTGCAATGTCATTAAAGGGTCATATTTAGAGTTATGATATAGCTGTGAACTATGACTTTGTCTAAATGCGAAAGGGCTTGTGCAGAATCTTAAACAACAGCTGAGCGCAAATGAATTTTTCTGCCTTTGTGATGTCTGGCTGGGTCATCGCTGATGTCATAATTTAAATCAGGTCAATTTCATTCAATGAAATATTTGTAAGTTTTGAGATGAAACGGGGGAGCAGAGCAGAACAATCCCTCATCTGGGGATTCATATTAGTCCTTGGATACGTAAATGCTGGGGAGAAAGGGGCAGAGGGTCTTCTGTGCCGTAGAGCTAATGCACTGCCCGGGGGCTGATCCATCAGCCACTCTTGTCAGCCTGAATCTCTCTGCTGCCTGCGCCGGGATGCCGAACGTGCCCAGAAAAGGGATGTGAAAGTCAATTTTATAAAAGAAAGAGGAGACAAAAGAAAATTGGTTTAAAATCAGTGTCTGAACAAATGGGAATAAGGCGACTGCGTCATTTTGGAGAGAAGTAGGTGGTTGTTTCTCCAACTGCTGGAGGGAGCCGAGTTGCTCAAAATGGAGGAGAGCGGTTTCCAGAAGAAAGAGGCACATGGGATTAAATTGCTGCTTTGGAAAGTGCAAAACATTTGTGTTGTTACTGCAGTGGGGAGGCCCCAGGGAGCAAGCACATTGCTCTGCTCTGTTGCTGATTTTATTTCATCCTTTTTTCAATAAGGAAGAATTGCTGTTAGGAGCAATATCAGTAGTTGCTCTGGCTGGCACGTAAAATGTCTTTACTTTTATCATTTTTGATTCAAGATGAGCTGGGTTAGAGGTAATACTGATAAAGGTCTTGTGAAAAGGGAACTGGAAACTTTGGAGGCAGTTTGAGTCTGTATCTTGCTGGGAGCTGACCTCCAGGCTTTGGGGCAGTTGCACTGCACAGATGGCATTTTCCATCTGAAACCACCTACTGTAGAGGTAAGGATCTGGAGACACGTTCTGTAGCTTCCAGCTTGTGCCTGAAATCAGTTAGTCTCTTTTCTTAGTTTCCCAGAGCATGGAGAATTTACATTTAGTAAGTTTAGACAGACACTGATTTAACAAGAGGGAGAATCTTAGGCTGTAACTCTGCACTGCAGAACATTTTTTTTCATGGTTTTGACGTAAGTTGTTTCCTTCCCCTGGCAGCATATTCTGGTCTCTAGGATGCAACGTACCCCGATGTCAGTTAACTTCTTGTGGGCTGTCCTATTAAATATGTCAAGAAAATGATCTTTGATCAAAACAAAAAAATCCTGCCTAAAGAGTTGCTTTTCAGCCTGGGTCATTTAATTAACCTGATTTAAAACAAGTCGCAACAGCACAACTCAAGGGGTGATACAGTGCTGAATATGGACAGGAATGAGTAGGCAGGGCAAGTTAGTCTTAATTAAAGCTAATTAAGTCTTAAAACTAGTCTTATTACTACAGCTTCTATGTCATGAAACTTCAGTCTCAAAGGTCACATTTCTGAACAGCTGAAAAAGGTCTAGTGTAACAATGGGGGTTAGTACAGGTAATTGCACTGCTTCATAAAGATGCAAAACTGTTGTTTGAAGAGGCGATTCAGAAATTATCATTAACGCAAAGTGAAACTACTATGATATTAGAGCTTGCTTGGGTCACCCACAATTTCACACAAGCTGATTCAATTGACAGATATTCTTGATGAACAACTAGTAGCGAAGAGCTTTCTTCACTCCAGCATGGGGTCCATTAAACCAAGGTTGTATGATAGTGGCATGGGGCATGGAAAACAGATCACTGGCAGTTTCTGTAACTTTGACTATGAACATGATCCAATTGACAGATATTCTTGACGAACAACTAGTAGCGAAGAGCTTTTTTCACCCCAGCATGGGGTCCACTAAACCAAGGTTGTATGATAGTGGCATGGAGCATGGAAAACAGATCGCTGGCAGTTTCTGTAACTTTGACTATGAACTGACTAAAGAATCCTTCACCCTCTAGTCCTGCATGTCCAGCATCCTCCATGAGCGCTAAGCTCACTCAATGCAAGGAAGGACAGTGATCTTGCTGGTACAACTCAGCGTACCTTGCACCAACAGCATTCTCTTAGCATGTTCAAAGTCCTCTCCAGGTCTCTAATGAGACAAAGAAAGCGAACAGAACAGCAATTTTTCTCCATGCTTGCATAATTTACTCTCGTTCAGCATGCTCTTTTTGTATTCATATCCCTTTCATTGTTTTCATTCTGGGTTTATTCAGTTCAATGTTTTATTTAATCAGGTATGCGAATCCTTGGAGGTTTTTCTTTTTATACCAAGGTAGCCTCACTCATGTTGCAATTAACTTTCACTGAATTTGGCATTTGCTGAATGTTAAAAGTAAAGATTACTAAGATCTTAATATAGTTATTTAATATTTTAGCTAAAAAATTCAGCTGTCACTTTTGCCATTATAGTTAAGGCATGGAAGCGTAACCAATAGTTAACTGAATTCCTCTATGTTTGTATTTCACAACAGGGAAAAAATAACAAAAGTTCCATATATATTGTACAGCTCTTCCCCAATAAACGTCATGCAGATAAATCTAAATGTTTATATGCAGGACTTCTGACTGCCATTTGTCCTGAAAACGATAAACACCCAGAGTACTGGCAATAAAATGCTGAAGTTATAAAGGATGTTATTCTTATGAAAACGCGTTTGGAAGAGCAGAATAAATTGTGTCCTCATGTTTATAATTGGAAAAAGAGACTGCATCTATTACTACTTTAAAATAACATCTTTGTCTTAATATTTGTTAGAAAATCTGGGGGGTTGCTGCCTGGTAAGACAGGACATGAAAAGCAATTCTGTTATCAAAAAGTAAAGTTATTTCTTACTAGTCTACATTTTCAGTTGGTCAATGCCTGAATGTGAGATATGTGTACAAAACCATAGCTACGTACCATGATATACAATACCTACAGAGAAAGAAAGGAAAAGAGAGAGTGCCTAGACTAAAATGTATGTGATGCAGAGGCTCGCGTTTCGTTCAAGTACACTAGGATGTGGATTACGGGCCTTTTGACATGGCATTGCTTCTGACATCTAAATGTGGCACCACATTGGTGCTTCGCATATGGCCATCATTAGATATGGAAGTAGTCCTGTGTACTTCACTGGTGTCATCCCCCCGCCCCCTTTATTTCTTTGAATTGCGGTAAGCCTCTTGCTGAAATACGCGTACGTGCAATTAAATTTCTTTTATATATTCTTTTCTAGACAATCTTGTGAAGATGAGTCTCAAAGCTGTACTATGCCTGGGAGGGGGTCCCACTGCAGATGGTCAGTATTTTAAGGCCAGAGAGAATGGGGCCTAAGCCAGGGACATTGCTCCAGGTTTTTACAATGAACTTGATACGGATGAACATCCAAGCATAGCTTACACTCCTCCCCAGCTTCAGTGCAGTGACAGTGGGGAATGATCTGGTCCTTTGGTTGCAGACCGGTTATGAATATGGATCTTCTCAACAGAGCAGATAAAACTGGTAGCTTCTTGTGTCAACTCTCTCATGCTTGAGCAAAAGCTTAAACATCCTGTTGTTTGACACTACCTAGCAATGCTTATCTCATATGAGGGAGGTCCCCCATTATTAAAGTGTTTGCTTTACTTTATTTCTGTCTCTGCCTTTTTCCCCCAGCTTTAGATTTATGAGCCATTTTAAGCTTTTCTGACTGCTTCTGAAAGGGATTCATGGCTGCTTGTGCTCACAGCATCCAACAAATCACTCATTTTACAACATTCATTTATTTCACTAGATGGGTATTCTTTATTTTTTGGTACATCCCTCATGCTTTACTGCAGTAATTCGAAGGATTTTGCATACCAGTCTCAAACAAGAGGAATATTTTATTTGTTGTTGGTTTGAAATGTGGATTCAGTCAGGTCTGGTCCTCTTTTCTTTGCCAAGGCAGCATGAAAAAGAGTGAAAGGTACCTGCACATTAAAATGAAGGCTAATTCTCATGTTCTATTTTTTTGAATAGTTGAGTTTTGCCTTCAGGAAGAAGGATAGACTAACTGACCTAATGATGTCCCTTCCAGCTCTGTTTTCTGTGATTAGCTGAATGTTAGTGGGGGAAAAAATACATTTTATTTTTGTATCAGATTCTTGGCATTCAGCAATTTTATTTTTTTTTTTTTAATTCTTTGCAGTTTAGCCCAAATGCCTTGCGTCTTGTTTCATGATGAAGATCTTCCTTTGAATGTAAGTTCTGGTCGTGAGGCATTGGTGTTTCAGCAATGCCAGATGATAGTGACAAATAAATGTATTTAAAATATTACTTAGGTAGAGAAAATCTGCACAAAAAATTTCTTTTTTTTCTTGGAGAAAACAGAGCAGATATTCAGCTTTTCCCTTGGGCTTCTCTCTGTCTAGATTTGGGAAGACCGCAGCCTTTCCTGTCAATCTGTCTCCTTAAATGGGAGATGGGAGACCTCCAGAGAGATGAGTGTCTCGGAAGACTCTTAACTATTTAATATTCCTTCTGATCTCTAAGTTAGTAGCCAGATAGCATTAGCTTGCATTTTTCTTTGAAGCAGACCCATGATGATTTTTCTCTTCAGTCTCTTGGGCGTGACTCGATTGCTGAGCTTGGCATAGTCTTTCTCTAGGAAAATGACATCTCTAATAGTGGATGAAAGACCTAGCTAGCTGAGTTTCCCGTCCCCATCAGTGGCCCATGCCTGGGGAGAGGATGCAAGAAATGAATCACGTCGCTCCCCTGACATCTCTTTCGCCATTTCCCCCAGTCAACAGAAACGATCATTACATCCCTACATTTTCTTTCAGCAACCCACGATGAAAGTTAGATCTGGTGTTTGTGTTTGTTGCATCTGTACTTACGAAGTTATGTTGTGAACGCCCCTTTAAGATACTGGATTTCTGATTTCTGGTTGCGACCCTTGTGGATGTTCATTTGGTAGTGTAAGTGCCAGAAGCTTGGCATAACCAAACTTTAGAGGTCATCTATCTCAACTCCCAATAGCACTAGATTGTTTTCTGGTATATACCCTTTGGGCATGGGGATTTGGGGGACCTCTCTTTAAAAAGAGTTTTTGGGGGGTTCTGCACCATTTCTATCGATAGGCTTCTCTGCAGCCCACTGTTAGAAATTGCTTGATGCTGATCTTGGGGTTTTTTCGTGTGGTTGTTTGTTTGTTTGTTTTTGGGGGGTTGTTTGTTTGTTTTTTTCCTGGCTTTGATTTATCTAATTGATCTTCATTGCAACCCTTTCCTTTTTCAGTGCTTACTGGTAAACAACTGTCATATAATCCAACAGGTTATCAAGCTGGTTCACTTTATTTTCAGTTTTCTCCTAAATCATCTTTCCAAGTTCTTGTTAATTGCGCATTGGGCTTCTGGTTTTTCCACCCACTTCAGGTCTCCTGTGTGGAAGGACCCAGAAGTCAATGTAGCGTCTTACGCCTGAGTTCAGCGCTTCTGGGGACACTGGTGTACATTCACAAGCGGAACTGGGGTGCTCAGGGCTTGTCCAGAGAGTGCAAGTGTCTTCCTAAGCATCTGAGTTGTGTGCGGTAGGAAGCTCCCACTTCTTTTTTTCTCTTTGTTTTAATGACTGTTTAATTGCAAACTCATTTTAAGTTTGTTCTCTACTACTGTCCTAGCTTTTTTTTTAAAGCAAATCTACCTTACTCATGCCTTGTACTTTCATTTGGTTTCAAATTTACCTTCTAAATAGGCATATTGATGTATTCTAGAAGCAACATTTTTCCAGGATGCATACAAAATATTATTTTTTCAGCTACAAATACTGCCCCAGTTTTCAGTATCACCTGCAAATGTAATTAATGTGATTTTTTTTCGCTCTTTCCATGTCCTTCAAGTGACATTATAAAGCTGTTTCTGCAGGGAGAGTCAGTGAATACATTTGTGCAACTTGATTTCCTACTGTTTTGCAGTTACTTTTCACTTAGGATTCTTAGGGCAGTTTTCAGTTTTGGACTTAAGTTGGTTTGAAGTAGCCTTTCAGTAAAGATTCTGTGATGCATTGGTGAGGGGGAGGGTAATTATATCCTCTTTGCTTCTTTTCCAGCTAGTTTTATCATTTGCTATTGTGTTCAGATGATGGTCTTCAAAACCATCCACAGATTAGACCCTACGCCTCTGATCTGTGCGGATCTTGACATGTGCCTCTGTGGTCGACTCTAAGGCAAAAGAAAAAGAGGAAGAAAAGGAATAACTGTCAAAGATGTGACAGCACTAAGTACTGTCTGTGAGGGTAATGACCTTGTGAAGGTTGCCTGTGTTTTTCTGTGGGTCTGTGTGGTGCGGCTAGGTGATTGTTTGATGCTAAATGAGCCAGTAAGATACCTTTCTTTCAGTAAGACTTTGCAAGCTCTATTAATCTTACTTTTGGAGACAGAAATTTCTAAATCTTCCAGGCCATACGTTAAGCTTACAGCCTCATTTGTTTTCACTCACAACAGGTCTACTTACTATCCTTTTATTATATGTTACATATGTGAAAACTGTTATTGCTGGAAAGATGAGATGGTGTTATACGCCAAGAGTGCTTCACTTCATTTTAATAGGAGATCTCCAACTACTGTGTGGTGACTAGTGCCTGAGGAAGTTTGCACTTATAATCATGGATTCATGAAGTATAAATAGAAGGTTTTCCTTTGCATGCTGATTTACCAGGAGGGAATTTGTTTTGTTTGGTGGCCATGGTTGTATTATATTGCTATTACGAAGCTGCTGCTGAATCAGACATTTCTGACATTTTTTGTAATTTGATCAAGCTTACTCCATAATTAAAGAAATCTGCCAGGTTTTTTGCAGAAATTGCACTAATGTTTGTGAGATGTGCTTCCCCAATCTGTTACTGAATTGCTTTCTTACACAAATGTCACTCCTAGGTGTGCTCCTGCAGTGGTGCTTTTAATTGCATTTTATTTACTGTGCTTTAGAATTATCGTTTTGCTTTCATCAACAATTATGGGTAGTTTAACACGTGCAAACTAAATTTGTTAGGATCAAAGAACTAACTGTGGCGCTTGCTGAGTGACTTAATTTCTGTGGCAGTTAAAACCTTCAGGTTAAACGTATGTTGACATACCTTCTGAGTGTATCTTCTGGAGGAAAATGATGTCTTTCGCTTATTGGAAGGCTTGCAGGCTATTTCATTTCTCTAAAGATCAGGTTGTGAGATCTACATACCCGTTCAGTAGAAAATGAAGACAATGGTATTTACTATTAGCAGAGCATGAAGATTATATGAGGCAATGTAGGCAGCTGCTGTGGAGAAGAATCCTTTCCCTTTGCTATACAGTCTGAAAACTTGCTTGTGCTCCAAGTACAGTTTGTAGAGTTTACCAGATGTGAGTGGTCCCCTTGGAACCTGTGATGCTACTTAAGGTAGAAAGTACTAGAACAAACAGAAAATGATGCAAAATTGGCTAGCTGACACACTGACAGAAGTGTAAGATGGGATGCAGCAAAAATCAATTCTTTTGTGCTGGTGTTATAATACTGAATATTTTAAGTGACTGATTTGCCCTCCTGCCTAGCTTGTTGACTTGTGAATGAAGGTAAATTAAACTCTGCTGCTGCATGCAAGTGGTTCCTGTTCCCCAGCTATTTGTCATGTACTTGATGCAGTTGTCCTTGCTGGAGTGGCTACTTAAAGGAGATGTTGGGATTTCACTGCTGAGACTAAGCCAGGTATTTGAAAGTCAGCGGTTTGGGGTATGTGCACACCAAAGGATACTTGAGAGTCTGTGGGCATATTGAAAGCTATATGCTTTCGCATGTGCTAGAAAATAATTTAGTGAATGACAGGTCCTGAGCAATGGCACTGTGTATGAGCAGTCAACTGGGAAAAAGAAAGTCTGGTTACAGGAATTATAAATGAGAATAACTGTTTGACTTGAGGAGTACAAAATGAGCTGAAAAAACAGCCCAGAAATACATGGTCAGAAATAAAGGGAGAGCCAGTTTGTGCTTGCTAATAGTTGTGTCTGCAGCAAACACTCTTAAACTCATATTCTCAAAGGAGAGAAAATAATTTAAAAAGTAAAATCTTAAACTAAGAGAGCCACTGATCTGTTGTGGATGGCCAGCAGAATGCTCTAGCTGCCTGGGAATGGGAGAAGGAAAAAAAGCAGGCGCTGGGGAGGTTCACTATCTTGGCTGCCAAGGGCAAAACCGAGGTAGCTGTTCTCTTGGTACAGCAGATGAGATTTCTATTGCACACAGAGAAAATGAACCTAACAAAGGCACAGGCCTGTAGATAAGAGGGAGAGCTGCCCGGACAATGAATGAAGGTAGCTATTTGGCTGTGATATGGATTTTCTTTTGATTGTCACTGAAAAACATACCCTGACTGACGTGGAACATAACTCCTTTCTGTGAAGACATTAATATGACATTTGCTGGAAAACTTGGAGGGTTGAATGCTATCCACACCTACCAGCTGTGTTGCAAAGGGAGCAATGCCATGTCTTTTACGTAAGGCTGCCCAATTTGCTATTAAAAGGGGAAATAGTTTGTCTTTGGCTGGTACTGAACAAGGTTTCACAGGCCTTGGACAAATTGAACATTATTTGAAACAGTGCATTCATCTGCTGGCTGCTGTTCCTCGTGCCTGTTTCTCTTGTGTTCATTGAGGTCCTTCTTGGAAACTTCTTGCCAGCGGTCATAGCTTGCACTTTCCTGTTTGTGGTTCATTGCTGTATCAAACTGGAGCATTTGAATACCTGTTGTGAGGTTTTCCAAACACTGCAATTCCGTTACAAGAGTTGTAACCCATGAAGTCCCTCACAGCAAAGTTCTTGGAAAATATTTTAGTGCAATATCATTGAATTAGCAATATGAGTACAAAGCAGCAGGTGATGTACTGGCTGTAATGGAGTACTGCTTTGCTGTTCATCAACTTCCCAGGGACCTTCTGAGGTTCCTTTCAGCATGATATATCCTCTGGTCCTGACTTAGTAGTCATACTCCTGTATAGGACACCTTCATCAGCTTGCTACCACTGGAAAGGAGTAGTCTTGCTGAACAAGATCAAGTTTTATCTTGCATTAAACAACACAGCTACTGCCTTCCTTGAGGAAAAAAAAAAAAAAAAGAATAAAAAGGGGAGAGGAGGAGAAAAAACAAAGCACAAAAGTTCTACTGTGTAAGAAGTGTGAGCGCCTTTCAGTCTCTCCACTAATCTTCATTCAGTAGTGCGGAGCTGTTAAAGGCATGACTCTGCTAATTACCGCCAAAGTGCTCCATTCTTGTCTCTTGAGGGCTTGCATTTATTGGGAAGCTGTTTGCCTACCTTGTGCAGCACAGGACACAGTTGTTGTGTAGTGTTGCTCTGAAGCGAGGATGAAACAGCCCTAATTGGGTTGATGTTTAGTCCTTTGGGACTAGGGGAGATTCGTATTGATGCAGACCTGTCTCCTCAGTACAAGCCAGCATCAACTCTCAATTGCAGCCTCAGGTTGACATGGATAGATGGTGGTGTCTTTGAAGGCTGAGGTCAGAAGAGTATCATGAAACCCAGAGCTTTGTAGTTGCCAGGGCCAACCAGAAAGCTAAAGAATATTTGACTTGTTAGAACATCAGTAGTGGTCAGTTTTTTCAGGCGTCAATTCTGGGTTTTCCAGCCTCATGACTGGAAAGTTTTAGTGGGATAACTATGTTGATTGGAAGATTTTAAATTATTTTTGTGACTGACTTTAACTGCATCAGTTAAAGCCCTATATATGGCTGCAGTTAAAACAACATACAACATGCATTATGCTGTAATAGCTCATTTCACTTTCTATGTCAATTTGTGTTGATGTAGGAGTATTTACATGAATTTACATCAATTTGCATTTGCTCTCTTGGGGGGCAGGAGAAGAGGGAAGCGGGAATATTGCTTTAACTCTGATGGCTTAGTTAAAGTCAACCCTTCCTCCTTATCCCTCAAACTATCTCATCTTCCTAAAAGCAATACTGCATATGCTGAATTAGAAACTCATTAATGTCACAGCCACATTAAAAAAACAAATCCAAACAGCTAGGCAATCGATTATTCTTTGGGGCATCTCCCAGCAAGTCAAGCAGCACTCGTAACTCATCCTGCTGACAGATCTCATTGACTTTGTTTAGCAAATGTAAACCAATTTCACCCAAGCACTTTGCCAAAGAACCTACCAGTCTAACCTGCTAATAATGTCTCTCTGGATTTAAATAAAAACCAAAAAAACTGTACAAATGCTACAAAAGCCTTGATGGCAAAACCAGTATAAAGCCTTTGCATAGTTGCTTCTGTGCTGGGCCTTTGTTCTATGAATAATGTGGAGCACACGTGCTCACGGCCACACAAATACTCCCAACCTTACCCAGTAGGATGATCCAAACACAAAAGCTGAACGCAAACAACAGCCCTACATGAGCGCAGAGCAGGGGAAGCTCACTGTAAGAGCCCAAATTGTTTGTACTGCCTTCTTTTATGAAGAGCACAAAGACAGTTCATTCATTTGGGCTGCTGGTGGAAACCAAGAAAGGGTAACAGCAGAATCTGTTAGGGTGTTGGTTTGGCAGGTGGTGGGTTGTGTTTCCATCTGGAGGCTGCGAAGTCCTGGCTGGGTGCAGATTTCGAACTTCGGTGTCCGCCACTGGCAGCAAACAAGGGTTCCTGTGAAGGGGTGTTTGAAAAGGGTCAAACGCTGTGCCAAAAACACCTCTTACGTGGCCATCATTATAGCTCCTGTGTGTTATGAGACAAATATTGTATGGCAAATATTGAAAGGAAGATAGACACCGCTATAAATCATAGGTTAGTATTTAAAATAATTGCTTTTCCCACCCTCCAAAAAAAGCCCCAAAACCTGGGAAATTTCCTGAAGAAATGTAGTTGCCAAACTGAGGCAAGAGTGTAGGAGTATGTGAAAATGAGGACTGTAACATAGATGCGTGCTTGCTAATAACAGGGGAAGACTGGATTTGGCAACATAGGAGGACTCTTCCAGCTCTACAGTCCCATAGTATTTAGCAAATTACTTTCTCAAAAATTCAGTGGGTGTTATGCAGAGGCTGTGCTAAATATGAATAATTAAAAATAGTGAATAATTAAAACCTGTCTGGGAACAGTCATATAGGTAATTTAAATCTCAGGTGTGCACAAAAGAAAAGATGTTGAACATATTACAAATTGGGATTGCCTATGAGATTTGCCTTGTTCAAGTGAGTCCAAATCTGAACTATAAGCACTAGCCTGTATGCCACCAAGCACAGCAAATCTCAAAGCAATATGAATATGTGCATTATTCTTGGATTTCATGGACTTCCCCTTCAAAGTGCCTTTGAAACGGGAAGTACAAGTGCACTACAGCTCCTGGGAGAATTATTCTGGCTTTCTCTTTATCTAAATGTCATTGCAAATTGGGAAGTTTAATTCATGTCCTGCATGTTTTGTGCCACCAGTCATGGTCCCTAGCTGATAAATAAGGAAAGTGAATTTGGTCCATAAGAGAGGAGGTGTACAGATGATCTTGCCCAGGGGCTTCCCAGGGAGAGGCTTTAGCCACACCTTTGGCTGCAGTGTATTTTTTATCTATTTTCCAGTTGATGCATTTCTAAGCTATTCATTATTTTAGTAGAAAGAATGACAAATAGTGTATTCAGTGAAGGATCATAGCGATGACACAGGAGAAGAGAGCCTAGATGCAGGATTATCGTTTCTGGTTTGACGGATGACCTAAAAACCCAGGCTACTAGGTTTGGAGGTAGTGACTCAAGAAATAAAATTACGTTTGGCCAAAAGAAGCAAGTGAGCCTGATTTGTTTCTACAGATCAAGCATGATAGTATCTGTTTTTACATTTAAAAAGTTGGTAACAGATTAAATTACTATAAAAGAGCTGTATTTGCAAGTTTCCAAGTCATTGATTGAAAGAAAAAGAGGAAAAGAGTGCCAGTGTATTACTGTAAAGAAGAAGGTTTTCAGAAATCTCCATTGCACATGAACAGACTTGTTTTCAGAAGCTCTAGTCCTGCATACAGTATATTTTTGATAAGGAGAGCATCCAAGAAGTTGCTACAATGTCTGTATGGCAGAGAGCAGCAAATGAGGCTTGAATTTCTTTTCTAGTATTGCTGTTTGCTTTCCAGGATAGCACGTGCATTCTCTCTGGGTTTTTTTTCCCCTCTCTGTTACATGAACTTCATATATATTATACACAGAAACATGCAAGAGCGAGAGGGGTGTGAAGAGAAGTACGAATTTACTTGTACAATGGCGTTTAGGTATAAAAAGCTACTTAAAATGGGTTAAGAGGAGGCTTTGTTGGTTTTTTATTAGTGTTATTTTTTATTTATTCTAGTGATAGCAGTTATCCTTCCTTCTAGTAAGAATAAAATCCACCAGCTCAGGGCAGCATATCACCCATTTTTGAATTTAGAAGCTCGTCAGCTCTATTATGTTTGTTAGAAATAGTGTTGCTTCAGGATGTATTTCTGGGATATAGCTCAGTTATATTTGCCCTGTAGGAGTAATCTCAGTGAGGTAGCATACATGCTCTTTTCCCCTCCTTTATGTTTCAGCTATGAACATCAGAAGGTTTACTGGAGCTCATGTCGTTACTGCCATGCCTTTTTTCCTTAGCGTCTCACAAACTGGGAAGGAGCCCGGGAAGGGTCTTTGTGCCTTACAGACAACTGCGGTAGGCTGAGGGAGAAGCTGAGTTAATGCCGATTCGTGTAGCAAGAACAACTAAAACACAAGGAGAAAGAATAATCCATCTTCTGTTCTCTACCTTCTAATTTCTTGCTCTTAAGTGGATGTCCCTCCAGGTATGTTTCCCTTTTCTCACAACTAAGAACGGTAGGAGGACTCACACACCTCTGTCTTTTGGGAAGTAGCACCAGTGTTTCTAGACTTACCTGTCTAGAATAGCAGGTCAGGATCATAAAAGAATGGGATTTTGAGTGGAAATTTGAATAAAACTGAATGGAAAAGTTCTGAAGAAACAAGTTTCATGTTTAGGTCTTTTATTTGTTTTACATTGAATTAAAAGCCAGGTTTCAGAATGTTTTTATGCTAGGTTGAAAAAATTGATGAGAACTATGTTTGTAGCTTCTGCCAGTTTCTTTTCTTTATTAACGTTCGCCCCTTAAAACAAGTTATGGGTCAGCCTTAGAAGAGAAAGGGATGCAGTCTATATAAAAACTTTATTCCTTCAGTATTTCTTGCATTTGTCTTACAGTGCCAGCTGTTCAGGTAGAGTTCTTTTGTTTTAATGACCATTTCCCAGGAGGAGTCCTTTCCATAGTTGTGGCTCTATAAATGATGATAACGTCAACTTAAACTAAGTTCATTTCTTGACAGCCAAATTGAAGATTCAGAAGGGTACAAGCTTAAGCTTTTCAGTGGTACACTCTATGGAGCTAAGGACCCCAAATCTGTGAGGTCTTCCTCTGCTCTGCAGACTCAAATCACTGGTTATGCAGATGGCTTTCATAGTGTGGCTCAGCTCGCCTGTATAGATGGATAAGGAACAGCTGAACTTGAGTTTGTTGTTGTCTGGAGTGAAAATTGACCCCTGCAGAACTGCAAGGTGTTAGAGAAATGTAAATAAAGCAATCATGATTTTAGAAGCACTCAACCTAATGCTCTCTCACCAGGTGTTTTCCTAAGGAAGTCTTTCTTTCCTCTCTTCCCTTCCTTGCCTTTTGGGGAAATGAAGTCTCCAGGCTTCACGCTGTGAATCCCCAGTTGCCCCCTTCTCTCCTGCACCTCCCTATGTGCTGGAGAAGGGACCATATCCCTGGCTTACTTCTGAAGGACCCACGCCTTGCCCTGTGCACTTGTGCTTCCCCAAACCCTTCCCAGGGAGGGGACAAACATACCCATGTCAGGCTGGCACGTCAGATCTGAAATAGTTTTGCTGCTGTAATCCCTTGAGCCATGAGGGTCTTCCACAAACATCCTCCCATCTCTTGAGAGCAGCTCCCTGGCTGTCTCCTCACCTGCCATAGGAGAAGCCCCCCACCTTCTCCCCACACCCAGTGGACATAATGGTTCAGATATGGTCTCAAATTTGAGCTGCCGTTTAGAGGAGTTTGGTACTGCACAGGTTCAATAGGAGACAGCTTACTTTGACTTGGTAAGTTTTAGGTGCCTTTTTGAAACTTTCTTCCAGACAGACCTTTTATTGTAATATCAACCTGTGAGAATAGATTTGTGAGTCCATCCCCTCCTCACCAATTAAAATGGAAGTAATTTAGCACAAGGAGGCCTTGCAGGATCAAACCCAGCGGCCTTCACGCACCTTATGCTTAAGTGGAGGTACTACCTTTTTAAGCATAAAAAGTCTATAAAACATCCACTTCTGTCCCTCACGGTGATGTACTGCATCTCCCTGGACTGCACTCAGTATGCAACACAAATCACATTTCTAGACAACCGGATCTGTGTTCCTACTTCACTTGGTAATAAGGCAGTAATTCATTTTCCATTAATTTTCACAGAGATTATACTTTTCTTGAATATTAACAAGAAGGGGGTTAGAATCAAAACCTAATCCAGAATTTACAGCAAATAGATAGACCAGCTTTTTGTCTGTTTTAGTGTCATTGATCTTCTGAGTCAATACCATTCATAAAAAATAAATATGTGGCAGAATTCATTTCATATAACTTCAGGCATCTACTGTAGATGTAGCTCTTAGCTCTACACCTGGTTTTCTCACCTCTTGCCCCATTGTTAGTGACAAGAAATGAGTGTTAGGGAATGACTCTTCTCAACTTCTTTGGGCAACCAATTAGGCTGTAATTTAGGGTGAGACAACGGGCACAAAAAAAGCCTATTTTTTTTTTCCCCGTGCTGATTGTGGCGGCCCAAGCCAACGCTCTCAGGCAGAGGCAGTCATTCAGAAGAACGCTCAACGACTTCTATGAGACCTGGTGTGCGCAGCCCCGCTGGCATCGCCGCAGCCCTGGAAATCGCTGCTTGCACGGGCGAGGGACCCGAATACGTGTGCCTGCTTGCCGGATCTTTTGCTTTACTGATAACAACTGTTTAGCTTGTCTGCTTGATGCTTTTGTCTGAGCAGGTAAAGATGAATAGGTACCAGCAAAAGGCTAAAAGGTTAAGTTTCTTTGCTTTACATGTTATTGTTTCTGTAACAAGAATAAGACTAGAAAACATTTACATGTTTTATTTGTTAAAAAAAAACAAACCAAAAACAACTCCCCCAAAACCCTGAAGGATAATAGACTTTAAAATGCTTCATTCAGGCATATTACAGTAAAATTCCCCAGGGGGTAAATATGTTTTGGTTTTCTTTTCCTCAGGGTGCCAAAAGTCTTCCAGGAAAGACTTTTTTCCTCAAAGAATGAAAATATTTTTCTTTCTGACCGGACTTCAAAATATTTCCCTCAGTAAGACAAACTTCTTGCCAGCTGTAAGACTCCTGTTCCAGACCCATTATGTCAGAGTACGTTAGCATATCGCTTTTCCGTATTTGAGTACTGTAATTTGCTGCTCACACCCTTGCTTACTCAATTCCTTACATGTGTAACTAGATGCTTTATTTTTGTAGTGATTAATAACCCCTCATTGTTTTTATGTAAAGTTTAAACCAACAGCAAATGGCAAAAATGCACTGCTTAAATTCAGAGCCTATCTGTCTAGCTCAGCCCTTAGGCTCCTGACCCACAAGACACAATCATTACCAGTCCACAGAACTCCACACTGCAGCAAGACTATTGCATGTACGCAGCAGCTGCAGATGTGTTTTTGTTGAGACTTTTGTTCCTAAATGCATTTATTAGACAGGAATTTAGCTACCTGTGTAGATCAGGATATATGAAACAAGGGATACCCTGACTTTTCCCATTGAGGGAAAATTGTGCAAGAGCAGCGCTGGCCTGGTACCCACTGCAGAGTGTCTTCAGGGATACCAAGTCGCGTGGACTCAAAGCGTGCCTCTGCCGTGCTCGTCGGCTCTGCAAGCCCTTGCCGTCAGATTTCTCTGGGACTAAAACTGAACTCCTGTAGTCAGCAGTGCAGGAGCTCCTTTGCAGCTCTGCTTCTGCACATGGTTATAGGCAAGAGAGAGATGTGCATTTATATTTACTCCGCAGCATATTGAAGCCGATGTTGCGATCGGTTTGTAGTGGTAAACGTGTGTATTTTTGCTATGGTGCCAACAGTGTTGTTTCATGTATCATGGCTGATACTGTGTATCAGAAAGGCCTGAAGTAGTAATGATTGAATTTAACGTGCTGCTTTTTTAATAGGGCCTAATTAAGTTAATTCAACCAGAGAAAATTGACGTTTTCAGTTGTTTGTGCAAAGTGGAATAGCATGATAAAGCAGCACTAAAATCTGTACCTCGAGGCAGTTATAAAAGATTAGTTACATTCTGTGGCCTGGCAGAGGTGTAGGTTCAGGTTCTCCTAGGAAAAAGAGAGGATTTGAACTGACATCTCTGCTGTTCTAAACCACCGTATGAATGGGCTAAGGACAAGAATGGCACTAGAAATTGTGTTTGGGGAAGGAAAGGAGTAAATTCAAAACTCTACTTTGGCACCAAAAGCAAAAAACTCCCTGCAGTCAGGGTGCTGGCTAAGCCCTGGCAAGAGAGAAATCCTTTTAAAGATTTGACTGAGGGAGAATCCCCTTACGCAGCCAATGTGTGGGTGTAAATTGCACGAACGTATGAAAAAGGATTGTCCTTTGTTTTAGGAGCTGCTACACTAAAATTACTGACTAATAAAAATGTGAATCAACTAAAATGAATATACAAGCCCATCAGTGGAACTTGCATTTAAAATGGCCTGGACAAGATAAAGAGAAAATGTTCTTAGGCATCAAGGTTACTTTTATTCAAGAAGTTTGCTAGGTTTGCTAGGTCACTGGGGAAAAAATTACAGCCAGTGGAAAGGAAAAATGAAGAAGCAAGCACATGTGCAAGCCCAGATGGGCAGGCACAAAATGGCAGCATAGGGGCAAATAGCAGCAAAGTGTTTGCTAATAACATAATGCAAAGCTGGTATCATACTGAACAAAGGTTGAGATTATTGGTATTTGAAACTCATTCATCACCAGTATCCATTTGGGGGAAGACTGCATCTATAGTACTTGCTCTTGCTTGATTTCCAGTCTTTGATGACCTGAGCTTGGCTGCTGAGCACCACGGTGACTACTTTCTCTCCTGGCTGAATTTTAGCCTCTGTGCAGCTCAGTTATGAGATTCTGTTCAGTCTCTCCAACCTTATGAGGATCCTGCCTCAATTTGGGAAATAAAGTCTCTTTGGAACGTGTGATATTATCAAAACTGCACAGCTGAACATTTCTGTTGTTCCTCTGAATATGACAGTGTTCATCAAAACATAGCTGCGCTTTTATTGCTTAGATTTGAACATACATTTTCTTACTGTTTTTTTCTTTCGTTTATTGAAAGATGGCTGTATAGGAAAAAACTCATATTTTTTTTGGTCAAGATATACAGACCTGGAGGAATTAATTTCTTCTGTCTTATGGGAAAGCTGTCTGCTACCTTCTATCTCTGCTGTGCAGAGGAATTCACCCACAATTTCTAGCCTAGAGGATAAGGAAAGTTGAAAGGCTAGGCCAGTTCATTATGTATTTTGCCATTGTGCTTTTTAAAAATAAGCTGAAGTCTTGAAAGCAGGTGGGAGTAACAAGCACATTGATTTAATTTTAATGGGAGTTGTGTATCTAAGTTGCCCAGGCTATTTGGAAAATAGTCGCAAATGTGTTCTATATTATTGCAGGTCTGGGAGGGAGACTCTGAGGGCAACGCTCGTTGCCTTCTCCGGGTACCCAGTACCCCTTGCTGAAACAGCACCTCCCGCTTTCCAGTTTGTAACAAAAACTGCCAAGTTTGCAGGTCTGTGCCTATCAGACATCAGTGCTACCACAGCTGTGCCCACTGAGCTGTGCCCTGCGCCAAACCCGGTTAGGGGTTACGGGTCCAATTGCAATGCACGAGATGGGAGATGCAGAGCCAGGCTTTACTGGGTGCAGGGGGTGAAGCGCTTCCGAGTGGGTCTGTGCAGCTTCTGCCTCTGGACTTTGAGTCCTGGTGAAATCCCACAGCAGCTCCTGGAAAGCCTTCCCTTACCCTGAGCCACGACTGGATTGGGCCTGTGCTGAGCAAACCTCTGCCTAGCTCTGCAGGTGTTCCCCTCCTTCTTACACCTGTCCACCTGTTATAATAGCAAGTGATCTAATAACAGCAATTGTGTGGTTCTCTTCACTTCACCCGAACATCTGCTGAGCGTTTCTAGCACAGCATGGAAGAGCATTATCTTGGTTTAGAGCTTATCTTGTTCTAACACCGTCAGAAATACCAGCCATCAATATGCTCCCTCTTGAGAGCAAACCCATCGCAGGTGTGTCAGCTGGCTACAATTATATTCACGGGCTCGTACTCATCTTGTGTCAGCTCATCATAACTGCAAATCTGTGTAGTTTTAAAATTATTTATTGTCATACGGATAAACCAGATGACCTAATCAGTCTGGGGTTTATGATTCACATGACGAATAGTATCTGATGTTAGTCAGAAAAGAAACATCTGAGGCTTTGAACAAATTTCCATTAAAATACGTTTTTCATATTATGACATTTATTTCATGAAACATTAACTCCATTTTCTGCAGACTATTTTAATATTTAGAGTTAAAGGTTTTTCTCTCACTTTTGCATTACTAGATAACTACAATAATGCAGAATATATCATAAAGTTTACAGAGAGCTGTAAGTCTGAAACAATGTTACCGCTCAAAAATAGAAATGAAACAAAGTCCAAAGAGAAAACTGTCAATGAAAATTGGTAGAAATTGGATATGTATGTAAATTGCAAAAACTAATCTACCGAGATTCATAGGGCAAATAACTCTAGCTACTATTACTTGGCACCAAATAGAAACATTTCATTGAAAGTGCTGCTGCTAGAGAAATGAACTGATGAACATAAATTGAACATAAATGGCTGCAGGCAAACTGGAGTACCAAACAGAAAAGACACAGGAAAAAAACCCCAAATGGCGAGTGTTTGTATAGATGTGTGTATCTGTGCACACAATGTTATATACATAGATACATCTGCAAGTCTCAGAAATGGATTTGGTTTGCCAAGGATTCCCAACCCAGCGAGTTTCCCAGGTGTAAGACCCCACTCGCCGGGGAAGGAGCCGCTCCCCGGGGCTGCGGGCAGCGAAGCCCATCCCGAGTGGGCTGCTGTGGCTGCTCGGGATGGGACACCGACTACCATCAGAGGTAAAAGGGATGGAAGGAAGAAATCAGGCTCTGAATTTCATGCCCTGTTACTGGATTAATTTAATGTATTAGGCTGTTATATAAGTTCTTATGTAGAGTCTTAGGCCAAAATCTGATATAACTTTTATTACTTTAAATATGGAACAACTCTCTTATTTCTGATAGTAAAGAGGAAAACTGAGGTTTTACCTCTTCCCTCCTCCCCTCCTATTCTTTGCTCAGAGTCCCAGCTGTATTGCTAGGGGCTTCTTTGAATGAAATCCTTTCCCTAAGGGCACCTGCTAGTAAACACTAAAAACACATATAAAAATATGTATATACATATGCACGTATAAACACTCCTCCTCCTCCCATGCACACAGATGACATAAATCATTCTCTGCAGTTTCCTAGAAACCACACTACAGATGTTGTATTTAAGAATGAATGTGGCTAACGTTTATTAGCCTTGAACTGTATTGTGGGTAATTGTCCAGTAATAACCTTTGGTAAATTATATGAAGCCTTTACTTTACTTAACAGGGAACGGAGGCTCCCCAAACTCTAATATTATCATCATTCAAGATAATGAGCAACACAAACCATTCTATTACCAATCTAAAAGCGATAAATGTCACAGTAAAGAACTATGCAATATTCTGGCCTGGAAGAACAAAGGACAAAAGTAATGATAATGCCTTTTTATATTTGCAGTCTATTATATCATGCATAACAAATGACCCTGTAATTGTAGACAGTGTTATTTTAACAGGTTGCAAAGAGAAAACGGTGAGGGTGGGAAGGGAGTGTTTTGAACACTACCCTGACAAATGCTGTAGGGCTGGTAAATTGAAATACCTGATGTTTTATTTGGTATGTATGCTGGATTATTCTGAAGCTGTTTTGTTTATCATCATGATCACCTAGAGCTCTGCAAAGTGACACCAAGATCCTTGTTTGCCGCGTTGATGGTTTTACTAATAACTTGGCGATAGCCTCAGTTCTCCTCTGACACAAGCACAAGCAAGGACAAAAATACATTTTAAAACACAGGTTATTGATTTCTGCAAATCCCTAATTTGGGCATTTATAGAGCATTCGGAGGTCACGCAGCGTTTGGGCATTCATTCATTACGAGCCCAAGGGTTGCAGCAAGTAACAGGGGCTCTGTCTACTGCGGCACATGTGGTGCTATAGATTCAGGTACCTCTGGATTTGTGGAGTGACTCTACTTTGAGACATCTCGGTTTAATTTTTATATAAAAAAAAGCAGAAGCTAGACAGCTATTTGATCAGCTTTAGAGTTTTTTTTTTTATGTTAGGGGTGGAGAAAATAGTTTGAAACTCAAGAAGCCAATGCCTCAGCTACTGCTTTGTAAAACTGGGATAATTCTTACTTTCTTGCACCTTACCTTCATTGCCTATTTTGAGAAAAACTTTTTGCTGAGCAAACGCTGTCTCTTAGTTTGCATGTGCTTCATGTCTACGCGTGAAGGTCTGCAAAGCAAGGCATTTACTAAAACAAAGATTTAGATGACACTGTTCTTTATGTCGTTGAAAGAATTCATTCATGTAGCGATTAGCAATTAGGAGGCAATTAGCACAAGTGGCAATTATACTTTAGATCTCATTCGCCAATATGCACGGTCAAATTCTGTTCCCGGGTACCTAAGCCTGAAGTAAATCCATCCATCCTGCTCTTTCTCTAGATCTGTGCTTGTGGACATGAAAGTAGGATTTAGCTGTAAGGGGAAAAGTTGAGAACCCTTTGTCCAGAAATGAACCCTTTGCAGACATTATATTGCCATGTAGCTCGCGTGATTCTTTATGCCTTCCCTAATGCGGCCATTTTATCCCTCCCTCGCCCGACACAAAAGATTCCATCAGATTCAGGACCCTGTAGGGTCAAGCCCCATATGGTTTCATTATGTGAAATTCTATTTTGACTTGCTTTGGTGCTCTGTTATCAGCTGGCATATAGACCATAAATGACAAATGTTATATTAAACTGAACTAACCTTGCTTGTATTATCTTTATTACACTGGTTTAACAAGTTGCCTTTGGCCTATGTTTGCTGTTCATAAGGTCACGTTACTTCACCACCTCAAAAATGAATCCACAGAAGTGTTTGTCAGAGAGAAAACAGGCCCTCAGAACAAAGCTGTAAAATTTAGGTTTGTGCTTGTACTGCTGCTTAACAGAAGTGACAGAAAAAAAAATAGCAAGCAGTTATTTTACATATCTCTTTCCTTCTCAGGGAAAACAAATGATTAAACTTCTCGGTATTTGCATTTTCCCCATCAGCATACATCCCAAAACTGTCAAGTGAATGGCAGGGGGTGGCAGTGCCTGTCGCATCTCTGCTTTTGGAAAAGATCAGAACCTGAGCTTCCGGGTGGCACAGCCATACTGCAGTTTCCATAGCAGATCTCAGAAAAAATGTTCTCCACAAGAGTTATTTATACAACTCGCTTCAGGTAAATTCCAGAATAATGAACATAGCTTGTGTTGCATTTTATTTTTGCTCCTTCTTCCTCATATCTAAATACATGTTATGCATTTATCTATATGTTCATCTGTTTCTGTTTGTCTGTAAGTTTATGTGGTAGCATCTGTGAGTGGTACTTCTGTATAATAACATGTATATAAGTGAAATCAACAGTTGGGTTTAAGGACTGTGTTCAGTAAGCAGAGGAGTCTTGGATTACTGTTTCTAGTTACTATGGATTGACTGCTACCTAGCTGAGATGTGAAGAGGGATTTAGTTAAATGATTTGCCTAGGTGTCAAGATTATTGTTCTCTGTTGTTGAGCTGCTACAGAAAAGAAATCTAGCTCCTTTTGGTCTTAAAAAAAATTTTCACATATACAACAGAATTGTCTTTTGGCTGACTGACTCCCCATCCCGTTGGCATTTGGTTGCTCATCAGACTTTGTCAGGCTCAGAAATAGTCTCAGGAAGAACATATGCAAATCCATCCTCAGACAAAAGTGTAAATGGTAATACTGCCACTGAGCTGGAGCAAGATAAGTGGCAATGTCCAAGATAGGGAAAAACAAGTAGGGAAAATGTTTTGGAATTGCTTATATATTAAGTTTTAATTTCCAATATGTCATTGAAACTGAGTGGGAGGCCACTTGAATGTTCCAAGTATTAGCCTGAAGGCAGGAGTGTAAGACTTCAAATGGTACATATGAGACACAGGAATTTTTGGAAAGAAATGGAAATCCCAAAAGTCTTTCTCTGTCAAAAACCAAACAAGAGTAGGCTATTGCTAATCCAGCTTACAGCCTATTTGACATGGCACAAATGAGACTTGGCACATCGCTAGTAAAACTATAATGTAAGGCTTTGCACAAATTAATTTACAAGTATGATTTACCCTTCTTGAACTACCACTGCAAGGCTTAGGGATTAGAGATTGCTTCCAAGTCACCAAATAAATGAATAGTAACATTATTATAGCCCAGGAGAATTTTCCTTTTTTCAGTCCTGTTCTGCATAACAACGCTTACTCATTCAATCTCAGTCCTATTGTGCTGGGCTTCGTTATGAGCAGGGAAGTTGTCACATCTGAAATGGAATATCCATTCCCCAGTTGTGCTTGCAGATGTCTGACAAATTGATCTGTCCCTCTTCTCACCGGTCTCCCACTATCTCAGCAGTTCCCCATGTTGATCATATGTTGGTCCTGATAGCTACGTCTCTGACCAGCCATCCTTAAATTATGACAAGTTTATTTAAGCAGACGTGAAGAAGTGCTATTGGAGTTCCTTACCACAGAGTCAACTCGGTTGCTCCTGGTACTTACCTTATCACAACATGGTGTGCAACCCATCAGCAGAGAGAAGTAACTACTTCTCTTAAGCTTGTTTCTACAATTTGCTCACTTTTGAAAATCATTATGTAACCATTTCTTATGCATATTTTTTTCACATCTTAGAATACAGCTTTAACTGACTACACAAATAATTTTTGTCAAACTGAAGAAAAGTATCACACTTTTACTTTTTACTGTTAGCCAAAAAGAGGTTTGATTTAATTATTTTGAATAACAGGATATCTCCTGTATGTGAATATGCTATAGTTCAGTTATGCCAAGCAAACTTCCTAAGTCTACATTTTTACTACCTGTACTGCTGCAAAGCTTAAAAACCTTGAGTAGAGTCAGCAGCTATATACTAAATTTTTGCATAGAATGCATAATTGTGATGAATAGAGCTTGAAGATGCCAAATTCCACTTAATTGACGGTATCTTGTCCTAAATATTTCTAGTTATCTTCTAACATTAATAATAAGAAGGTGTTGGGGAAAAAAGTTGGGGTTTTCTTTCAGCATCAGCAATACTATGCAATAGAACCATGTTTTTATTTAGCGTTTTTCCTTATTTTCATTGCTATAGAGGAGCATGATTAGAGCTTCTTATTTTGCTTTCATGTGAGTGTTTTCCAAAACAAGCTATTGTTAGAATTCAATTCTGTATTAATTGTTCATAAGAGACTAAAGCAAATTCAGAAAAAATCTGACAGAATCTCTGTATAAGCAGACAGTACTGTACACTTTACTGGATAACAGTTGAGTGATGAGGATGCAACTGCAGGAAAACGAGTCCTACGGTGACGGTGCAGCCCCACAAGAGGAGCAGGTTCCCATCTCTCCCTATAGCATGTCCTAGCAAACCTCAGGGAAAGCATGGGAAACATCAATGAGGACAGTTACGCTGTTATCTGTCCATAAAGTGGTGGGGTTTTTTTGCTTTGTTTATTTTACTTTGGCTGTTTCTGTAATCACTACAAACTATTCAAGCTTAGAGGTACAGCTAGTCAGAAAACTGAACCTTCAGTACAGGCAGATTGTCCCATTTTGAAATGAAGTTGTTCTGATCTAGAATTCTTCTTTATCTACTTCATCTCCCAGATATCTTGTGAATGAAAAGTCAGAATTGAAGACAGTTGAAACATTTTGATATGAAAAAGTTTTGCAATTATAGCAAAGCAATATACTTGCACAATGTTTTGTACCACGTGCACCGGTAACAGCCATTGCAATATACGGAAGTTTAATATTTCATCCTATATTGAAATAAACATGCTGCCACACAATGCTTGCTTCTCAATTCAGGGCGGTTTTTTGATTAAAGATAGCCTACTAGATCAATTTTTCAAATATCTCCCAAGCATAAGACCAAGGCAGAAGATGCAGACCTTCTAGACTTGATTATTTTTAGTGATAATAACCTGCATATTCTTATCTACAGAACATCCTTAAACTCTGTGTGTCACCATTTTGTGATGATGACTAAGAGAGGATAAGTGTGCTTTACTAATCCTTCTGTTATAGAAAAGGTAAAATGCTATGCCTTCTGTCCAACTAAATGTTTATTAATTATTTATTAATGTAATAATTAAATTTAAGGGGCTTAATATTAAGTCCTAGTAAATTGTAAGTGCTAGCAAGGACTGGTGGAAAGAAGAGTCAGAAACATATTCCACACCTGTTTTATACACCTGAAAACACTGTCCTTCCCTCCCCCAACTC
>NW_009630488.1:48303-51110 GCF_000690535.1 Cariama cristata
GAGGTTTATGTCATCGCTCTCAGCAGGAGTTCCCCAGTTCCAAGCTTCACTGTGAGTTTGGCTCCGGGCAAATTTGGACAAGACCTGAGGATTCAGCATAATTAAACAAAGGTGTCCTAGGGTCATCTGGATGGTCCTAAATGCAGAGCTGATGCTTTCCTGTATATTGCATGTATTAGACCTTTTTTTAAAATTTTATTTTATCTAGGAAGGAATCTGCTTTAGTACTTAATCCACATGAAGCAGCCCTCTTTTGACATCAATCAAGCTAGTCAAGGTGATAGTTTTAATGAAGGCATTTCATGGCCTTGTTTTACTGAGACCGGTCTATAATATAATCACAAAGACTTACTACAAATTGAAGAAGTATGCTGGTATGATTGAGAAATTAAATCTATGTAAACCAGTCTAGATGCAGGCTAGCTAGTACACACACCCCAGATCTAGGATCTGTGAGCCCAGCATGTGCTATGGTATATTCAGTGAGCAATACTAGTTGAAAAGACTTTAAGAAATCCTAGGCAAACTGCTTAAAGAGCTCTTCTGCCTATCTTACCCTCGTGCAGCTGGCAATGTGTTTTACACATTAATGGAGGATTCCTGAGGTTGTTGATGCATCCTGGAGATGGAGAACTCATGTTAAGGGGGAATAGTATGGCATGATATAGTGCAGGGTCTTGTGGGACTTCCACATTTTCAAATAATCTCATCGCATATACTTTGGAAGGAAGTGCTAATTAAAAGTATAAAAGAGCATATGTGGTATTTGTGAAGCTGTTATCCGAAGCTGTATTGCTGCATCTGTTATACACTGCAATTAGTCATAGTTTAATGAAAAAGCAATATATCTGGGGTCTGCACTTCTAAAACTACAACACCCTCCCTGCACTCCCTCCTCCCCCAAAAAAGCAGTCAGAGCGCACCTGTAATGCAGTCGTGGAAAAAAGTATTTATCATTTCAGCACAACCTGCATGAGGACTTTGCTGTTGTAGTTTTGCTTTGATCCAGATACATCATCAAACTGCTTTTCAAGCTTTTAAAACTGGTAGGGACAATAGAGTTTTTCGTGTGAAACAGAGGGGAAGATGGGATCAGAAGTTATATATAGAGGTTCTTTGCATGGCCCACATTAATATGTCTCTCCATATGACATACTGCCTTAGGTACCTATCCTACTGGGATTTTTTTTTAGTAAAATTGAAGAAAAAAATATGAAAGGTGCATCTTGCAAATGCAATGTCAATAATTGATCCTACTTGGATAAAGAGTTAATTCACTGAAAAATTTTCTAGATTTAACAAAAAAATTTTGCTCCTTTATAATGGCCTTATCTTTCCTAAAATGCTGTATGCGCCCATGACTTTAGCATATCTGTTTTATTAAACGCTAACTGATAGCTATTATTACTCTGGCTTCACAGTGTAGTGAGGGTTGTAGTGGGTTTTTTTTCTTCCCCCATCTCTCCCCCCACAGTATATGTAGGATTTAAATAGGTTAATAAACATATGAAGTTAATTATCATAACTACAATGACAAATTTTATTGTCTGGCTTCATCCAAACTAAGATTTCATCTGTAACATTTCACGCTGCTCCCTTCTGCAGTTCAGAGCCATGATTAGACATTAGGCCAATAAAGGACTCTTGGCCATAAGTACTATGCAGGAGTTCTTTCTGTTTCAGTGTTAACCAAAATTATTACAAGTAGTTATTAAGAAAAAAACAGAGTAATATTATTAGTGGGAAAATACTGTTAATATTAGGGAAAAGTAGAATGAAATATAGAGGATTTTTCTATATTGGGTTTGTGACATGTGGCCCATTTTAGAACTTAAACTGTAACTCACAGTGGTGCAATGATTCTTCGCAGTATCCAAAATCAGCACTCTCCATTAATCTAGCCGCAGAAGTCACAGCAGTAGAAAGGAGGACAAAAGCAGCAGTGGTACAGCATTTTCTTCACAGCTGTTTCCAAGTTTTGAAATATAAAAGGACAACACACTTTGAAAAAAGGAAAAATGGTTGAAACGCCTGTGATTTATAATGACCTACGTTAGCGATGCTGATTTTTTAAAATTTTGTTTAGTTACTCTGTACGTACTGTGGGTTTGACTACATTTCTTGGTGCTTATTTTCGCTTGTTGTATCCCCTCTTTCTGCATGCGCCTCTCTCTCCTTTATGCAATATTTTCCTTCCTAAGTAAGGAAGGCAGGCAGTTCTATCACAGACAGGGACCAAGGCCTCAGGGAAAACAGGTGACCTCCGCAGAAAGTGTCTGAATTTTCTATATCCCAGTACATTTTATTGCTAGCCAGTCTTCCAGTTCCACATGTATTAAATGCATTGTAGAACTCCTAAATAGATAGGTGGGAAAGTACCTATATTATATTGGTTTTGTTAATATAGGATTTAGCACTAAATATACCAGGTATTATTTTCTTTTTGAGCTGTTATCGAAGGCTTACGGGATGTTGTTCATGAATAGTGTTTCGGAGTACTATAGCCATAACTAGAGCTGGGTGAATTATTAATCCCAAGCAGTAATTATTATGAATTTATGCTCCCCATTTCCTACAGGAGCACTAGTTATTATTATGCTTATTGAATAGGACGGTATGCTGCTTTCCAAGGACACTCTGTTTCTGGGTTACAAGGTGCACCTATGAATTTTGTATCCTGAGTCTTTTGTTTTCCCTCAGAGATAATGGGGGATGTTGTTCCCTCTGGAGCAGCACTGAGGGATTACTCCTGATTATTTGCCAGGTAACTCTGGCTGCTTGGCTGAAGCAGAGGAGAGGTTTCTGGA
>NW_009630488.1:51126-72807 GCF_000690535.1 Cariama cristata
TGAGCTTCCTTCAGAGTAGCTGACAACCGATCAATTTGTCATTCATACCCTTTGGCGGTTCACCGGTGCTACTTTGATCTGGGCCATCTGGGCTTTGTGAATATTATTCATTGTGATCTTAGCACCTCCTTTTGAGGTAAGCAAAGCTTTTTTTGGCGCTAGCTTCCAGAGTGTTTGTAAACTGGCCTGAGATGACCTGACCTGACCTGAGCTGAAGGTGTTAATGCGGCCTGGCAGCTTGCCTGCTGAGTCCCACGGGGTGGGGAACTGTGCTTTCTGTGGATCATCTGGTCTGCGCATGTATTCGGGTACTGGGCTATGGCATGTGTCGTGGTTTGCCCCCGGCGGGCAGCTCAGCCTCACCCAGCCGCTCGCTCCCATCCAGCAGGATGGGGGAAAGAATTGGAAGGGTAAAAGTGAGAAAAGTCATGAGTTGATATCAGGACGGTTTAGGTAAAGTAAAAGCTGCACACACAAGCGAAGCAAGGAATTCACTCACCGATTCCCCTGGGCAGGCAGGTGTTCAACCATCTCCAGGACAGCAGGGCTCCATCACGCGTAACAGTGACTTGGGATGAGAAGTGGCATCACTCCGAACATCCTCCCTTTCTCCTTCTTCCCCTAGCTGTATATGCTGACCATGACATCATACGGTATGGGATATCCCTTTGGTCATTGGGGTCAGCTGTCCTGGCCGTGTCCCCTCCCAACTCCTTGTGCACCCCCAACCTCCTTGCTGGTGGGATGGGGTGAGAAACAGAAAAGGCCTTGGTGCTGTGTCAGCAATAACTGAAACATCCCTGGGTTATCAGGACTGTTCTAATCACGAATCCAAAACATAGCCCCATACAAGCTACTATGAAGAGAACAAACTCTATCCCAGCCAACACCAGCACAGCATGTTACCTACCACATAGGTATTTAATCATGTATCTAAGCCTTTGAGCCTTCTCTTTCTATGACTGCATGGGAGAACGGCTAATGCCAGCGGCGAGCCACTGTACAACAGCGAGGTGCTCTTGCCTCTTCTGCTGGTCCCCAGTGGGCTCCTTGAGTAGCCAGGTGGGGCGGCTGCTCCTGGGCTCTAGCAGCCCTCTCCGTAAGCAGCATCAGTCCTGTTCGCAGAAAACACTCTTCTCCAATTCTTGTTTTGCTCACTAACGCTCATTTCTAACACTGTGGGGTTGCTTGTTTAAGTAATGTGGTATCGGCTTTTCTCCTTTATGGAATGGCAGGTGTTTTAAATGGGAGAAAATTGTTGGGATTGGTTCTGTGGTGGCGGCAGGAAAGCTACTTTTGCGCTTGAACCGTGAGTCTTGAGCTCTCTCTCAGGTATGAGGAAAATGAGTTTTCCGTAAAGAAAAGATAAAAAGTTCCCAGCTTTCATGTTTGCAGATGTAAGTTTACAGTAAGAGGGGTGTACTGTCTAAATAGTTGAAATACAAAAAATGTTGCATGGAAAATAGAAAGAACTGAGTCTTTAAGAAAGTTGTTATATTGTGGGCATGGACTGTATTCACATGATTTGTGAATATATTTTTCTTGCAACTATCTCACAGAATGTCACAAAATAGGACTGAAATGGTTTTGGGTGCTAATACAATGATGGTTATTCTCTAAAAAAATTTCTTTTTAAAAAATTGCTATTTTTAAATACATTCATATGTAAAATCCATGTAAGTTTGGGGACTTGTACATCTTTCTTAATAATCCATTTCTTGTACCCAGACTTTCAAATGCCAGCAATAAACAAGCAAGTCTGGTTTCATTTATGTATAAATTTTGCTTTATTCAAACAGATCAATTTTTGTAACAGTTATTTTCTATTAAAGGTCTGGGTTTGTTTGGCTGGTTTTTGTTTGTGGGGTTTTTTCCCCTCATCACCGCTTGATCTAGCAAAGATCAAAGACATTAAATGAAGGGTAAACAGATCCTTAATATAAAAAATAAGTAGAAAGGCAAATTTTTCTGGTAATTTACAGGACTGCTATATTCCTCATATCTTGAACAAGACTGATAAAATTAATACTGGTTGCTAGCAAAGAAGGGAAAATCACCTTGTGCTTAAAATTTGCATTTTCTAAGGAGTGGAATCCATTTCATACCATCAAAAAAGTAAGATTACTTGTCACCCACGTGATGCACAAAATTCATACTGTCCCAGAAAGTTTATGTACCATTTAAGATTTACTTAGATTCTTCGTAATAAAGGTTTTATAACCTGCCTCTTGTAAACCATAGCATCTCTGGAGATGTTGCCAGATGGATGTGGGGCATGTATTTTCCCAGACACTAGACAAATTTTGTACCTGAAGAGAATTTCACCTCTGTCTGTGAGCCACCATGGTTACAATTAATACCACGTCTGCTTTCTCTAACCAAATCTGCATTTAAGGGTACTATTTCTTGCAAGAACTACAGATAACTAGAAAAATAATAGGAAGGGATGGGAGGAATTCTGAGGGCCAGGATGTGGAATAAGATTTTTTTTTTCCCTTTACAGAAGATCAAGTGATTTTAGAAAACCTGAAAGATTAGGAGGAAAAAAGGGTTTTCTCTCAGTTTCCCTGGAAGATTGCATGATGAGTTACAAGGAGGTATTTGGCCAGCTTGCTGCAAAAGACTGTAGGTTCTGTTCACCTTGTTCATCACCAGAAGTTAAAGCTGCAGCATTATGATATCAAAGTTTCTTTCTTGTTTTATTTTAATGAAGATAATACTGAGCTGCAATACAGGAGACCTGAATTTTACTCCTGGCTTCTTCCCCTGACCTACCACTGAGAGATCTTATGTGACCTCTTTCTCCACTTTGCTGCTTCTGTCTTGTTTGATTAATATCCAGGAAAATTACATCCCCTACTATATTAAATAACCCCTATTTAATATAATACCATCTAACAAAGAGATTCTGATTTCAGCTGATTCCTCTACACATTGCTCTAATATAAATGATAAAGAAAATAATGATAATCCCAAAATCACAAAATCATCCATCCTCTGGCTCACAATGACTCTGTGGAGCCCAGATTCCCTTCAAGGGTTTGGTAAAACTGTGGAGTCTGACACAAAGCAAGTAATCTGTGGGAGGGATGGGAGGAAAATGACATAATGAAAACAGGACTAAATGGCTTCATGTCCCTGCAGGTATTTCAAATGAGGTAGAATATTTCAGCAAATAAACCTCTCTGACCACATGACCACATTACTGCTAAAACTCCTGTAATAGGTACAGGACAATATGTCTCTACTTATGTCACTGGGGGGATGTGGGTGTAGGTTTTTGTGGGTTTTGTGGCTTGGTTTTTTTTTTTTTTAATTAAAACAATGCCTCAGTGTCTCTACCTGCACTCTGTGAAGTTAACAAAATCCCTTATGTGTTAGAATGCAAGTAAAGTCACCTGCCTTTTGAACTCCTTTTCTCTTCTTCAGATATCCTTTCTCTCTTTCATCCTATCTCCTTCCTCTGCCTTAAGACAAAATCCTCTCAAGTGCTAAGGAACCTGAATTTCCTCTGAAATGAAAGATTTTCCTTGGTTCTTTCTTGCTGTGTTCCTTATTAAACTATTTCAAATAAATATTTCATTTTAAATAAGGAATAAGAAATGGGGAGGATGTGACCTAGTTTGCTTCTCGTGAGATATTTTCAGTAAAGCTTAAGAGGATTTCCTGAAATATCCTTTCCAACATTGCTCTTTCCTTCGCAGGATCTCTTTGTTTTTAATATTCATGAAGAACCTGAAGGTGGCCTGAGATGTAGATATGGCACTTTGTAAAGTGATCGGAACTCAGTGTGAGGAAGTGTATACACTCAAGAAACAGAAGTGGAAGATGTGTGTGGGAGGGTTAAACGAGTGTTTGAGAAGAGAGTAAAAGCTTTCTTTCCTAGGAAGACAAAAAACTGAATATTGTGAAGTAGAAAACTTAAAGTTCAGATTTTTTTCCTCTTGTTTCACCTTGTACCACAGAGGTTGTGGTAGCTATAGATGACAGCAGGCTTTGAGCCGGGGTAACCTATATAGAACAGGCATGTTTTGTCTTGGAGGTAGTACTCTGTTTAAACCTGTGGATGAGGTTAATTGCAGTGCATGCAACAAAGAGAGATTGTCTGATGATTTCTGATGCCCCCCTACCATCTTGGAATTTTACTGAAATAATTCTGGGTTGGTTGGTTTGTTTGTGGAAATTGAAGTTTGAAACAGTTTGTAAAAACACATTTACCGTTTTAACTAAGGTCGAGTGACTTCAAGCATCTCTTAGTTAAAGCCAGGCATCCACCTTAGAGCATACCCTTACCTGTGGGAAGATTGTACTGGTCTGGGGAACAGATGTTTCATTTGTTTTTCGCAGGGATTTTATTTTTTTAGGATCCAAATCTTGAACTATTGAAGTTATCTAGAAAATACAAAATTTTTCACATGGAACTGTGGTACCATTTACAAACATTAGGATCATTATCACCTTAAATGGCTTTTTATTTCTTTCAAGTTTATTAAAACCTTAAGAATGATATCATAAATTGCCTTATCTGAATCTAAGCCACAAGTTATAAAAGGAGTGAGAGGCCTAAACCTCTTAGTTTGTTTCATCTTTCACGGTAACAAGTACAATAACATTTAAGTGACTGACATTTTCAGGTTTGACTGATGACCTACACCTTTTTTTTTTTTTAAGCTGTAGTTCCTTTATTAAAGACCTAAAATGTCATCGTTCTCTTTTTCACTTCTTCCCCTTCCTTCTTGCCTTTATCTGCTACAAAGCTCATTCTTCCTCCAGTCCCTGTGCTTTCTTCTCCAGCCCTCTCTTTCCTTCTGTGCCCACAGTGTTTTATCCTTTGCAATGACCAGGTCTTGCTTTGCCCCCAACCAGTTCCTGGGGGATGACGATGTCGGCCTTCCTCAGCATAACACCCAGCTTTACCTGCTCCTGGCAGCTGCACATAGGGAGTCAGCAGTGTGCCCAGGTGGCTAAGAAGGCCAGTGGCTTCCTGGCTAGTATCAGGAATAGTGTGGCCAGCAGGACCAGGGCAGTGATCGTCCCCCTGTACTGGGCACTGGTCAGGCCGCACCTCAAGTGCTGTGTTCAGTTCTGGGCCCCTCACCACAAGAAAGCCCTTGAGGTGCTGGAGCGAGTCCAGAGAAGGGCAACGAAGGTGGTGAAGGGTCTGAAGCACATGTCTGATGGGGAGCAGCTGAGGGAGCTGGGGGTGTTCAGCCTGGAGGAGGCTGAGGGGAGACCTGATCCCTCTCTACACAACTGCCTGAAAGGAGGGTGTAGCAAGGCGGGGGTCGGTCTCTTCTCCCCAGTAACTAGCAATAGGACAAGAGAGAGCGGTCTCAAGTTGCACCAGGGGAGGTTTAGATTGGATATTGGGAAGAATTTCTTCACTGAAAGGGTTGTCAAACAGAGGCTGCCCATGGAAGTGGTGGAGTCCCCATCCCTGGAGGCATTGAAAAGACATGTAGGTGTGGTGCTTGGGGACAGGGTTTAGTGGTGGGCTTGGCTGTGCTGGGTTAACGGTTGGACTCGATGATCTTAAAGGTCTTTTCCAACAGAAATGATTCTATGGTTCCTAGAACATATCTATTTGCTAACTTAGAGTGTAGCATTATAAACAGTCAGCTTAGCATTGCCTTGAGAGGTTTGCTTTAAAATGCAAGCAAAATGGACATGGTGTAAGGATTTTATTCCTCTCCTAGAGCTTCCCCACCGTTCAGTGTTTCAACCAGAGAAAGCCTGTTTCCTGCAGGCCTGGTACTCACATCAAGGATGAGATGTGCTGACAAACAGAGCATCTCTCTAGAGAGAGAGAAACACTGTGTGAAACCAGCAAGTCCTGAGATGTACTGTATTGTTGAGGGAAATCTGAGGGATGACATACGTGTTGGCACTTCTACTATATGAAGGATTTACTCTTAATCCACAGTCTCTGCCAGACTATCACTGGTACAGGGCACTGAAGAGAAGTAGGTATGATGGTTATTAAGGCTTAGTGTGTCACTGAGACTATTTTGCAATGTACACTTAATAAATGCAATATTTTTTTTTGTTAAAGAGGAGATTTCTGAGCCTTCCACAAATAAAGCACTGTTGAAACTGTCGGCTTTTGATCACTGGTGTACAGTGAAACCAGTTTATTTTTCAACTTAAGCACTCTCTGCAACCTGATTGATTTTTTTATATTGTGCTTTGCTCCTGAACATGGGTTCCATCTTCCCAGATGTAAACCTGATAGCTTTTCTTCACAGAGCTCTGGACACAAGATGACATTTGAAAAGAAAATGTCAGTTTGTGTCTGCTGAAGCTGCGATGAGATGTGCTAGCCTGACAGGTCTGGAAGCTGGTGCACAATCAGAGAAATTAACATTAAACAGCAGCATAAGGGTTGATTAATTCCCTAATCTCATGGATGCTATTTGTTGCAAATGTCAGCTTGGTTGGGGTTGGTTTTCCTGTAGAGCAAAAGCTGGTGAGCTTTGAGGGACTGCGTTATTTTACAGGGAAGTGTCCTGTGTAAATGAAACTAGAAGTGATCGTGGCTTTTGTGTGATCCTCTCTAGAAATGAAAAGGGATGCGGTTATTCCGGGCATATTTCATCCTGTGACTTATAACTGGCAATTAATAATTAAATTTTTCAAAGTGAAGGACTCGCAATGGAGGATGTGATAGCGTCTCTCCCTATAAATGAAGTATTGAGTGCTTAGTTCTAGGAGCAATAAACCAAAAGCTTGTTTGAATTGGAAAAACACAAGCTGAAAAGTGCTGACTTCAGTGTGAGCTAGATAGGATGAGTTAAATAGAAAAAGTTCAGCTCCAGCTCACATAGTTTGCACTGTCTGCTTTACCCTCAATAACCTTGTTAGAGTGATTTTTTTTTTTTAACCTTCTGTCTATAAAGACCTTAATAATATATAAAATAAACACTAGCAATTGCCTTCACTGTATTTTTAAAACGTTATTTTGTTACAAACTTGTCTGTGTTTTCTTGTGGTACTTGAATTCTTGTGTGTTTGCAAGGTGGTTTCCTGATTTTTTTGAATTTGTTTGTTTCGGCTTCTGTGAGTCGCCTTTTTCTCCTCTAAATCGCAGTGGCTCTTTCCACGTTTCTTCTCATGTCCTGGTACAGAGGAGGGAACACGGTGGCTCTGCAGCCTGGGCAAGGTGTCAGTCAACCGGACAAATGCCCGTTGGCTCAGCTCAGGTCTGTTAAAGAGCTAAGTAGGCTGATAGCGTTCAGCTCGAGAAGTCGTAATTGCTGCCTTTCTGAATCTGAGATTAGAAGAAATGCGTGTGTGTATAGTACAGTGTGAATATATGTATGTATACATTCATATACAAACCTGTGTGTAACATATATATAAAAGAAAAACAAAAAAGACACCTGGAAAGTACTTAAAGATTAAACGCGGACAAATTCTTGCCCTGCAACAGGCAGGGAGCCTTGTGCCATGAGCTGGAAGGGGTCATCCCCTGGGTCGTTGGGCCTGGGAGCAGCAGCCTGCCCTAGAAGAGACAGACTGAGCAGAATAATATATATTTTTTTATTATTATAGAGCAATATAGGACATATTTGGTGTTGATAGGCTTTTGTGTCTAATTTTTTTCTGAACTCCAAGCAGAGTTACATTTTATAAAAATCATATCTGATCCCTGGACATTATAGAATATAAACCTGTAAAAAGTGGGCTGATGCCAAAGTTATATTAACCAAATAATTCAGAATGCAAAAGCAACACTTCTGTGGGACCCTCTTCTCACAGTGGCAACACCAGGTCTTGTCGACTTTGGTAGAATGAGGAAAAGTGAAGAGGGGATGATCAGGAGCAGACAACAGCTGGGTAAATATTATGCTTATCTTGACCTTGGATTTACATTTAGGAACAGTATTAATAACCAGAGAACCACATCAATTTCAATATTAAAAAGTAATTAAAGCGTTAAAGGCTGAAAATGTTCACTCTTTTGTTTTATTCTGTTCTACAGACTTCTTGTTTAATCTTGTTTAATTTAAATAAGTGGTACCTGTGGAGACATACAAGGGACACTTTGTCCTACACCATGTATTTATGCATGTTTCTTTGTGGGCTTGTGTTAGTTCCTTCTATCAACTTCATTTCATATCAGTAAATTAGAGGGATGCATGGTGTCTGTTGCTTTGATTCACAGATTTCTGCAGCATCCACCTCAGAAACTTTAAATTGCTGTGTCTGGTCTTTGTTTTCCATTTTATAAAAGCATCTCTGTCACGCTAGAGGGTATATATATAAGATGGCAGAATGAGTCAGTAGGTTCAGAGGAAGGGATACAGGGCTGCCTAAATATTTTCCCTTTTCCAAATATTTTAATTGTGCTGGTAGGGACAGTGGTGAAAGGTGCATTGGTCCGAATGATCTTTGGAATGTAATTTGTGTTCTTTGGGCTTTGATTTATGATTACCAGCTCAAAAATGAAATCTAAGAAAATGTAACCACCTATCTATTTCCAAATTACTGTAGAGGTTGAAGAGATGTAGAGACATGACATCCTGTAGCAACTAGACTTATTCTATAATGCTGCTAAAAGGAGAGAATAGGACGAGTTATGGAGAAAGGTTGTTTAAACTTTCTTAAATATAAGTAGCTAGAATATTTGATTGCATAGCATTGACAGTTAAAATATATGCATCCACTTAAAATACAGTTTTAAAAAAATATTTAATTTAATTTCAGGTTGAAAAGGGAAGAGAAACACATACTTCTAGCTTTGCAGTATTTAGAAAAAAACCTCAGCAAACTAAATTAAATTTAAAAAACAGCCCCCCAAATTAACAGTTGTTAATTCAGCATTCAGTTAATATTCCTGGATATTAAAAGGGAGCATTCTGGCTCAGAAAAGTAGTCCTTCTGATCACTGGATTGTGTTTCTGACAGGTGAAAAATAGAGAATGTAAGAATGTGGTGATCAGTCAGCAATATTTCCCTTATACACTCACCCAGCCTTTGGCAATGTGCACCTGAGAACCCTTGATGATTTTTTTGCGATGTATTTGTCTTACTGCTAATTGAATCAATGACAGTTTTCAGTACCTGAACCATCTTGTGTTCCAGAGCCGAGCTCTGTGTTACGTACAGTACTACCTCTTTTAGTTTCTTTTCAAGTCACTACCCGCTCCCTTGATTGAGTGCCCAGGTAGTTCACACTCAAAACCAACCTGTGCTTAAATGATCTCTAAATTCCCAAAGTCTACAAAAGGATCTTTCAAAATTCCTTGAAGGCATATTAGAATCTAATGACAAAACCATGTACTCTCTACTAAAACTATGTACCTCCTGTCATTACTGGGGTTTAGCTACGTATGGAGCAGAGCTCAGAGCCCTGTAACTGAAACTCATCAGCTTGATTTTTGGCAAAAGTCCCCCACCTGATTTGTGGTGTTATATGTAAAAATATGTGTATTCGTATATATGTTTATCTTAAAGAAAAAAGTCACATCTTTTAGTCACATTATTCTTTAAGTTCTTTGCAACTACACAGCTGAATTTTGCTTCCTTGCACTACTGCAATGGTTTTTTCTCCTTTCTTCTGGGGCTCTGTTTTCTCTCTCTTAAAATATTCAGAATAGAAAGGAGGGAGAAGGAGCTAGGAACTGGTGAGGTGAAGGAGGAACCTTCAGAAAATTAATTTCCTTTTCCATTTAATCTTTTATCCTGTGTGAAGAATGTCAGTGTTGCACAGTAAAGCAACATTTGGGTCACAGATTGCTTTTTATTTTGTGGATTTCTGCAGTAAGAGAATTCTTACTGCCAGTATCCCTCATGCAGGACGACTGCTGTAAAATTTGACTTTGCAAGCATTGTAGGCATTAAAAAACATCTTTAAGGGATTTTGTTTCGTTTTTTAAAGCTATATTGCTATTTGAACAAATTTGATCTGAGACTGCCCCTTGGAAACTGAAGCTCAGGCTTTTTTTAATTTAATTTCTTAGCTGTTTAGTTGGCTTTTTCTTTCCCCATCAGCAAAACCAACCTCCTCAAGATAAAAGCTGAATGTAAACAAACTCCTTTGGATATTCCAAATGTTATTTCCTGCTTATCTTTTAGATTAGCTTTCATTGTGTAATTGGAAAAGGTGATAAAGCATAGGAGCAAAGAATTAAATATATGAGGAAAAGCCACGTAGAGGATTCGCACATGGAAAGGCTTACACAGCATTCTAACATGCACAGCTGTGGACCTATGATCAATAACAATCTCTTTTCAAAGAATCTGGCTGTCCTTTGAAGTTAACATCAGATCTTATTCCTCAATAGAATACCAAAAGGATAAAACAAAACGAGGAAAGAACCCCCCAGGTACTGTTTTGATATCCCACTTGTGGGCATCTCCTTGGCCATACCATCCAAATTAGGTAGGAATAACACAAATCTATATGAACTTGATAAATGCTGCAATTATGGATTGATTTCTTCAGCAGGCCTTTTACACGTTGTTAATGGCTGTGGTTGAAAGAGGCTTACCTCGCAGTTTCTGGTCAACTGTAATTCATGCTCCAGCATTTCTTTGGAGTTGATTGACTCTTGCCTGTAATTAGGGTTTACATCTATCTTTTACACCCCTGGTTTAATACGTGTTTTCATGATCTAGTTACACGATGCAGGCAAGCTCAGAACCATGAATTCCTCCTTTACAGCCATGCAGCCTTATGTGCCTCACGTGTACATCCATCATTCGCTGAAAGTGTTGAAGTCTCATAGGGAGGCAGTTGCCTCTCTATGCAATATTTTGCAAAAGATGAATTCTGACTTCTCAACTTGCTTAATGTAGTTCAGATATGGTAGCAGGAGTCTGAGAAAGATGGGAACGTTGCATTATTGTTCAGATTCATTTCACTGACTTTAGCATCCTGAAAATGTTCTGCATCTCATCTAAGCTAATTATCTGGGCTTTTTCTATAGCAATGGGAGATGACAGTGAAGGTACTTCTTATTCCTTTTCAGCAGAGGAGGGATCCTAAATGGACAGCTTTCACCAGACAGACCCCTCCTTAGCCATCCTGGATAAGTCTTTTGCAGGAAAATATTGAGGAGGAGGAACTGGGAGGCAGCTGGATGTGGGAAAGTAAGAGAAAGAGGAGCAAATGTTTAAGATCCCTTCACTGATTCTCCTTGCACATCATGATGCTGAAGAGGAGCTTTGCATCAGCATCGTGTTGTAAATATCTTGGGTGCCTTGAACTGGCAGGCTTGCTCCCAGCCTCAGTCAGCAGAAGGATTTGATTTTCTCTGCGTGCAGAACTGGAAGTTTTTGGCTCTCTAGCAGAAACGGGGGCATTGAGCACCTCTCCACCAGCTCTAATATACCTCTGCCAAAAGTGAAGCTTGCAGAATCATTCCAAAACACAACTCGGAATGGGAGTTCACCACCCAAAAGGGACTCGCGTAAGGATAATACAGATGATAACCTGCACCTCTTCACAGGTGAAAAATAGCACCTTACAAAGGAAGGTAGGAGATTTTGAGTAAACGAGCCCTGGAAATTTCTGACTCCCAGTTCGTACAGAGCTACCTTTTAAGAGCACAGGGCACGGAGATTTTCAGTGGTTAAGAGTTCTCACCAGATATTCTTGTCATTTCAAGGAACTGCATAAAATGAGATTGATCAATACCTTTGTATTTTATAAGAGAATTACACAATGAGAAGCTCAGTATATGTGAGCCTTGTAAGATCAGTTGCTTCCTTGAAACTAAATTGCAGATATATAAAATGTGAGACACAGTAAGTATCTTTAAAAAGAATTAAAAAAGAAAAATACCAAGAGTACGGAAGCATTTAGGAGCTTAGCTTCTGGGATACTAGAGAATAAAGGAACAAGTGAGGCATTAGCGTCTCCAGAATTCACGGGTCATTCTTTCTTTACCTGATAGAATCTTTATGAAGAAAACAATACCAAAGACGTATGCAAGTGCAGCAAACAGTATTCTGTATGCAGTACGGTAACAGCTGTAATTTCCATAATAGAAATTAATCAAAAGACTCTGTATGGGAACTGCAAAGAGCAGGAGAAAAGCCATTCAGGATGGAGGAATCAGATGAAATGATAATGCACTTCATATCATTAGTTCTTAAACCTTTGTACTCATAAACTCATTACCTTGCTCTGCTGCAAAAACTTCACAAAGCACAACATAGATTTTGTCTCTGTTTGGTAGGGATTTCACCTACTCAGGGGGATAGAAATGGGGATTTCTTCAGCATGTGTACAGGATCCTTTCACCAAATAAAAGGAACAAGAACACAGTCAAGCTTTGATAAAAATAAGAAACAAGTTAGATAAAGTTTGGTTTATTACTGAATGTTTTCTATTACAGTTTGATCATCTGTTAGCTTGATACAGTTAGGTGAGAGCAAGAGAGTCATTGATTCAAATATTTATGGTTTAAATTATCAAAACAGACATAAATGAAACATTCATAATCTCTTATTTACAAAGCAAAGTTTTGCCAAATAGATGTGATGGCCCTGTGTAACATTTGGAAACTCTTAGTCGTGTATTGATCTAAGACTGGAACTTCTTTGAGATGCATTCTGAAAAAAAAAAATTCATTCTACTTTTAGCATGTCTACCCTATAGAGTTGAGGTAAGAGTCTATTAGGTGTGATTTTATTTGTATTGCGATTACATTTGTATCTGGTGTGTCTGTTTCATCTTTTAAATGACACAAAGCATGTAACAATCCATCTTCTCAACTAAAGGTGAGAATATAACCTTATTAGAGATATAGCAGGATACCATAACATAGAGAAGGACTATGAAATCAGGGAATACATGGGTGACACATAACGGAGAACTGTAGTTACTCTATGCATGCATAACTTTTTTTATTTTGTGTGCTGTTCATATATACGTGTTTTACTTTTAGTGGGTCTAACGGCGACTTTCCTTGAGATCAGTATTTAGTACCTAATTAACAAAAAGCTGAAATACAGCTTTGTCAAAAGCATCGTCCAGCTTTGTCTCTACGATAAAAGGGTGTTTGGTAAAATATGTATTGATTTCCTTGGAGCAAACGTGCAATTTTCTGAAGTGATAATTCTTTACTAGGAAGCTACAGGGAAACTGCTTGGTTCCCTTTCGGAGGTGTAGTTTCAATACCATCCATCTTATAGCAGGGCTTGGAACAGCCAAGACTTGGCGTTGTAATGCATTGACCCTTCATTCTCTCAGCGATTGCTGCAAACAAATTGCAAGAGGTCTGATAGGTTTAGCTTGTTGCAGGTTAAAGATCAATGTTCGATGAACATACAAGGCAAGCAGACTAGCTTCTCCTTTATTTCCATTAATTTTGAAAAAGGGTTGTCTGCAGGTGAATTGTTTGGCTTGTGTGAGAATCTGTAACAAGCTGGAGCAGAATTCCAGATTTAGTTAAGAGACACTTTGATAATATGAAGGTCTGTCATGAGGGCAACTTCCCAGTCTTTTTCATTGTGAGATTGAAAGAACTCTGTGTAAACGTAATAGCAAATCATTTTCCGGGGGGCTTAATGAGGGAGATAAGAGTTCAAAAGGAGTATTTGTGAGGAAATTAGGCTCTTAAGAATGACAGAGGGAAGAGAAGACCGTAAAGACAAACGTAAGGAGTGGAGAACTCGTTTGATAGATTGGCTTTTGGTTTGGGTTTTTTTTAAGGTAATCAAAACCCACCTGAATTTGTTTCATTCAGTTCTGTCAACAAGCATTACTGGTGCTCCCTGCCATTTTTCCTGCTGCCAGTCCTCTCCACGGATCCCATGGGGTGCATGTGTCTCAGGTTTGCATGAACTGCTCTGTTCTGCAACACTTGTTTGCTAATGTGTTGTACAATCATCCTGCGATACAGCTGGAAGTTGCCCGATTCATCTACAAAAAGACTAAAAAAAAAAAAATCACAGCTCTAAGTAAGGAGAGAAATTTGTCACTTGTATCTCAAGTATAAGAATTGAACTGAATTCTCTTGACTCTCTGCAGCTATGATTCACCTTTCCGTCTTTATGGTTTTTTTTTTTTCCCCCCATATACAATAACTGTCTTGCTCATTTTCAACCCTCTGGAAAGTTTAAAAGCTTTATTTGCATTTCTCTTCTAATAGAATAGATCCAGTTCCTGCACGTGTCCCCTTTTTGTCTCTGATGTAATTTTTCTTACATCATTTTCTCATAAACCCTTTTGGATAGATCTTAATCAGTTTTTCTTTCTAGTTCAGTTTTAAAACTGATTCAGCAGTTGTAGTTCTAGTGAGGCAAAGTGCATATTTCCTCTTAGACACTCTGAAAATCCATTCCACTAATTCTCAAAAACTAGGAAATGAAGTTCCATTTTTCTGCATTTTTTTCAGATTTATATTGAACAGAATTTGGTTCTCCAAGGGTAAATGATAGCCTTGTGTTTTGGGTGATTTTACTTTACAAGATTTTCTCTCATGTCTAGCTATCTGATTTAGTACATCTTACATGTAATTGCAAAGTTAGAGGGGTTGTTTGTTTTGGTTTGGTTTCCTACAGTCACTTTTAATGACAGGTAGGAAAAAATGTATCAGCCTTATGGTCAGTTTGGGAAAAGAGAAGTGAAGAGCTACATTTTTTAACTATCAGAGTGATGATGGTTTGGTGATACACAGTACAGTTAGCCAGAAGCAAGAATATTGTTACCAGGAGAAACTGAGAGAGAAAGGTACAAATAAAAAGAGATATGCTGGGATCTCGAGTAAATTATTCAGCTTGCCTCTAGGCCCCTGAAACAAGCCCCAGTGTCAGTTCACAGACACCCTCCTGAAGTCAGTGAAACAAGTTTTAATCTACAGTCATCTTCATCATTTGACAAATACAGAGCTGTAACGCTGTTTCACCTGCCTTGCAGTCCACTAAACAGTTTCCAGTTTGAAGATTTACACTGAACAGAATTTGGTCCTCCAAGGATATCTCACAGCCCCATAGTACCAGTGGTTTTAGGTTACAATGATTTTCTTGTTTCTAGCTACCTTCGGTGACACATGTTATATTTAATTGTGGCCCGTGTTGGGTGGAGCATTCCACACATCTCAATGCACTCATATCCTCCGTATGCCCAAACATCTCACAAATTTAAGTTATCGCCTTCAGTTTATCTAGATTTAAGCGCACTGGTATGTCAATAAATAGTTTGGTAATTAGCTGACGTTGTCCATTGAATTTTTATTTTATTTTTTTTTTTAAATAAATTGAGAAGCTACTAACAGTAGGTGACAGCACTGGGAAACCTGCGTTTATGGAAGCAATCTGTTTGTGGATTTCTTTGTGGCAATAAAAAAATTGGAAGATAGCTTTTGCATTCCATCCCAACACCTTTCTCAATCTCTTCCTTCTTCTGAGGCATGTTTTCCTGGTGCTAACACTGTCTCTCTAGGTTGAGTAGCTTGCTTTACGGTGTCTGAAGTAACAGGGAAGAAGATGAAGTATTGCGCCAGTTGGGTGTGCTGTAACATGGTGATTTACACCTTCCTCTTCAAAGTGTTTCTCATATGCCAAGATCAGAGAGAGACTAGTTGAATTACTGACAGCCAGTGAATTAATAGCTGCAGGATAGCAGATGGCTGTTCAAGCCACTCTGTATTTGTGCTTTAGAGAGCTGTAAATGCACATGGCTGTGCTCATCATCTATTGTAGATTGGCCTTCCTACACACTACAGAGCAATATTTACATCTAACATTGTACCCTGATAAGGGCCAATTTTACTCTTGGCGTACCTCTGCAATGCTTCATTAAAATGAATCTGTTCTGGTAGGACGGTTTTTAAAATAGACCCTGCAGTAGGTGCCACCTTCTTCAAGACATTTCTCTTTGCTGGTGAACTCATAAATCCAAATCAAATTGGTTCAATCAGTGCATGAGCTGTATAGGCTACCCCTTTATGAGCTGAGCGCCAAACTTTGAAATAATTTTTTTGAAGGCAGAGCAACTCTTGCATTGCTTTTCTGTCAAATACCTATGTACAAAACATATGAAGAGATTATGCTGTATTCCCTCTGATGGATTAACATGTGTCACTAACACACCCATGTACTTATTGTGTCAGTGTGTCACATAGATGCATCTGTTGATGAACAACTTAACTCAGTAGCAAAGGAGTCAGTGTTATTATATTGCCTGCCTGGCACAAAATTATTTGTGTGTTGTTTTTTGTTTTTTTTTTTAACCAGATACCTTTTCTTTTTTAACAAACAAAATAATATTTCTGGGCATATAACACCTCCTTTACTGGTAGATACTGCCTTGTTTTCTGAGAAAGTTTCAAAACCAAGTTGGTATTGTCACATGCCTGCAACAGTCAGATTTCTTCCCTGTTCTTTCCCCCGGGCAGTGAGAATTCTTGCACACTGTTCTGGCCAGCAGCAGCCTGGGCTATCAAAGTGAAACCTTCCATGAAAAAGCACAAAAATCTTTGTGCTCCAGCATGAAGCTAACTGAAGTCTGTATTATTTTCAAAAAAAATTCTCAAAACCAAGCATTTCACTTCAGGTGCTATTTTTCTCCTGTCGGCCTCTGTGGAATGGAAACTACAGTCTGACAAAGCCAAAGATTTGCTGGTTGACAGGTGCTAACTTCAGTTCAGCTTCTACTTTTATTTTCATTTTCTTTTGCTCATGTCCCTAGTCTGCTCCTCTATGACTTTAGCTTGAGGTATTTTTTCACTCCTTGGTTGTTCCTCCTTTTCTATCAAGTGGGACAGAACAAAACAGAACCTTTGATTATCTGTTCTTTCTTTACTTATTGAGTGTCTTAAAAGATCAAGAGCAAGTGACCATCTCCAAAACAAGTATGAAGCTGACTTGATAGAGTTGTAAGACCTTAAAAACAAAAGCTTTGTTTTGACTTGTCTCAGGATTTTTCTTAAAGCCCCTATCTCAGCATGATCATACGCTCAGTGATGGAAAAACGGGCCTTCGGTGGACAGAAGAATGCAATTGTAACTGCTCCACACAAAGCTTCACTTACTTTCTCCTAATTGGACTTTACAATCTCTTTTTTCCACTTGCAAATGTCTGTCAGACCCAGGTCTTCCCTGTTCATCTCAGCTGCTCTCAGTTCCCCCTAGACATCAGCCTGCTTGTGCAGATCTTGTCTACGTTGCAGCACCTCTGTCACCACGGCTTAGCAGCAACCTGTAGTGTAGAAGTACTGTATGGTGATAGGGGAAAGATTTTACTAGTGTTCATATGTCTTCTTACAGAACAGTATGAGTTAACTCAGAGATTTGTGGTGGCGGAGCCTGACTCAGAGCTTTTATTGCCATAGCAATATTCATTAAAGGACTAATTTCTTCAGTGAAATGTTGGTGTATGTTCCTGGTCTCAGAGCTTCAGGCTTGACTGGTCTCCTTCCCATCTCCTGCATGTGCTCTCCTTTTTCTTTCCCCTTCTTTTTCTCCTGTTATCCCTAGCTGTTCCCCGGAAGTTTGGGGGACATTTAGAAACCCACCTCTTACACTGTGAATGCCCTTCCCCTTTTTGACCTTCTCCTATCTCACCTTATCCCCATATTCCTTTGTCCACATCCTTCTGTCTTCTATGTCCAGTCTGTGCTATGACCTTCTTTTCCTACCTACAGTCTCCTCCTCTGTCCAGTCTTATCCTAAACAGGTCTTGATGTGAACATTTCTTCCTCCTTCTTCTAAGTCGCTTCCCAGCATGCCCTCATTCTTGCCATGTTTAATATTGTGCCTGAAAGGATTTGTCTTGGTTGAGGCTCTGTCTACTTTTAGGCACGCTAGCAGATAGTGGCCTTCTTTATGAGAGGCAGCTTTGCTTCTGTTTTCATCTTTTTGCAAAGTAACTTCAATGATTTTAAGGCTTCCAGTAATATTGGAGATGGCTGCTTTTCAACCTCTTGCAGTGCTAGTTCACTGAACTTTTTGATTTTTTTTTTCATTCATTTTTCTAGTATTCCACTGTTTTTATTCTTCTTACTCTTTTACCATTTCTTCTTTCCTCTTTAATTTGCCCACTGGAGCATTGTGTAATCATAATTGAAAAGATAAAGCATCCAAAAGGTAGAAGTGAGATACTGTTCTAAAAAGAAAATTATCAGAGGCTTATGAAACATGCAGATCTCCTGGTTTAATATTTTCTGCTTGTGTTCTTTGTTATTTCAACACCTTTTTCTTACCAACAGGAAACTGTTAATTATTACAAAAAACAGAAAAAAAAAAAAGGAAATATTTTGCTTGAAAATGAGTTTGCGTGCATGTGCATAAATCTAGTTGATAAACTTTGGGAATAATTTCTGTAATTACAAAGGTGTGTTTTACAAGAGAAAAATCTTTACCTATAAGCTTGATAGTATGTTCGTGCAGCCACACAAAGCTCTGAAAGAGAGAAAATGGTATTGTAATATTTTTAAAAATTTACTCTAAGAAATTAAATTGCCTTTTTATTCCTTGCAGCAGGCTAACGTGGATTAGAGAGAGAAATAGATAATGGAGTAAGAAATCCTCTCTAGATACTAAAACACAAGGGCACATTGTGTATTGTAAGGACTTACTTTGCGATTACAGAATATCAGTTTTTATTAGGGTTGTTTCTTTTCTGACTTTCCTCTTGTATAAGTGCTTTTAGTTGGATTAGTAAACCAATGTTCTGATCCCATCTGCTGTTTTTATCTCTATTGTCTATGTTCCACTGACATTTAAAACATCCCTCTGAGAGAAATATGCCAAATTATATGTAAGCTCTTAAATGTGGCAGTCTGTATTTGGCTGCTAGCCAAAGATACGCTTATAAATCTCATCAGTAGTTGAAATACCTTGATGATACCTTTTCTTGTTCTGCTTTATTTCTTCAAGTATTTCAAATACAATTCAGCTCAACCCACCTTTGAAGAAAAATCATGATCATCTTTTTGGAAAAGTCCTCCTTTTGGGAACACAGAGTTTCTAAAACTTTAGCCCTTAAGCTCAGCACATCGCTCTCACTTTCATATAGTTAAATGTCTATGAGCAACTTCCCAGACTTTTAAAAACAAAGTTAGCAGAATGTGTATTTTCACAGAGCTAATGAATCCTTACATTTCCTTACACGGAAGCGCTATCAAGTAAAAGTTTTCGTAAATAGTAATGTTACAATTTTATATGAATATTAGTACATATAACATGTGTGGTAGGCCTGATGATGACTGTAATAAGTAAATACACTTTTTTGATCAATCCTTCTGTTGTTGCCATGTTGGTTGATTTCATAGTAAACTTAAAGTTCATGGCTAGCTGGTAGCTGAAATCCTACAGTGAGCCACGGCTTCCTCCCTCCAGTGGTATCTTTTGTTGGCCAATTGCCAGGGAGAGATGTTTCGCAAAACCTGTAGCAGTCCAGCAATGGGAAATCTTACGCTAGCCTGCATAATGGGAAGGCCCTTTTACGTTACAGAATTGCAAGAGCCTGGTGTCCTAAGGCATACAGCTTGAAAAGATTTAAAACCATGTAACGTGACCGGCTCCATCTGTGGAAGCAGAGCAGGCATCATCATGTAAAGGGTACGGGAAGGCATTTTCTTGGAAGCACAGTGTTAGTGTGAATGTACCTTAGGAAGCTCTCTCCCTTTTCTCTTTCTCTCAAGACATTCTGAGGTAGGGCAGGACATTCATGTCCTGAAATGCAAAGGCAAGCCCAGATTCTCCAGTGACATAACCATTCAGCTACTTTATTCTCATCTTATCTCTCCTAGAACTTGACCAGCAAACCCTTTGCTTCACTGTTTTGTGCATCGTTTCTGTAGTGTCAGTTGTCTTTTGGCCAAAGAATAAAAATGGTCTTAGACCACAATGTTTCTATCAGAGCATCTTTCTTATCTTAAAGTGTGTACACTTTTGTTCATATACATCCTTGTTTATTGTAGCAGATAGCAGCTATTAGACTACTTGTGTGCACTTGCTTTTTACTCATCATACACAATTTAAAAGGTTATTTTTCTGTCAGTCTCACAAAATCAAATTTTCATTTTAGTAGAGAATAATAAAGCCAACTTGTACTACTTATTCTAACGGTTTATCACAGACGGCATATTTTTCAACTGGATCTCATCTGCCTTTTAGTTCACCTAAAGAGCTGCTTTCCTCTTAAAAACCTCTGCAATATTTAGGTACTCATGGTTTGTGACAAAGTTGTGCATGAAACTTAACTTTGATAAAAATGCATTTTGCTTCTTAAACTTCTTTCTATGGAACTGTAAGGCAATGCAAGGCAGGGTTTTGCAGAGATACGCAAGATAATCCTTCTGAAGTCTTATTAAGTGATTTTCCTACTCTTTTCTAAAGTTTTTTCAGTTTTACTGTTTCCTGTTGTTTCACCTGCAGGCTGTCTGCTCAATTTATATGCAAGAGAACGAGGAAAATATTTTCCCGTTTTATGGACCATGTATTGTCATCTATTTATATATCATCATAGGATTCGGTATTCTTCTGTTTGGCAGACAGGCTTGCAAACAAATATTGAAGTGTCGTCTTCAGGCTTTGTATCATGTCCAAATTTAGGCATGTCTTTTCTTTAGGGATTAAAAAATCATGGTGAAATTTTGCTGTTTGGAAAATTCTAGTCCCACAACCAGACTACTGTAGTTTGCAGTTCAGTATTTAACAACAACATTAAAAGCTTTTCTACAAGTAGAACTTTGCAAGTCTGTCTACACACCTTCTCTGGCATATTTTTTGAATCTTCAAATTTACACTATAAATAGTTGGTTCTAAAGGAAAGGTCAGCAATAATTAAGCAGTCCTAAAATGTAATACTAAATAGAGAACATCAGAATAGTGAATGCGCCCTTTAGATTAAAAGTTATGTTGGCTGTATTAGTAGTTAACACCTGGTAACCTGTGCAATAAGAAGCACAACTCTTATGTTTCCCCTGAAGATTAATTAGCTTTGTAGCACATTAATAAAATGGGTTGGGGAGCAAAATCAGAATGCATATTCCTCTCTGGTTCTCAGACATCTCATTTGTTTAATGGAGCTGTTTGGATAATTAAGATCAGTATAGGTAATTTAACTAAAGTGCAATCTACGGGAAAGATTATCGAGCAATTTAATTGTGTTTATCTCCATTTTTTGTCTTGTTTTTCTCCCTATTTATTTATACACATAGCTCAGTAGTTAAAAAAGCTTCTCTTCTCTAGCAGAGGAAATATCCCTTTGTATTGATAAAACTCTAGTAGATTGCATTCAAGAAAGCGCTTCAAAGCAAGTAGTTAAGAGGAGGGTCCTGTTCAACATCCCTGAAAAACTTCCTTGTTTCACTTCCTTTTCATCCAAAAAAATAGAATTCTCATCAGTGCTGGACTGTACTTAGATGAGATCCTACCCTCCTTTACGCTTCTTTTTCTGTAAGAGGAGAGGTTTCAGACCAAAAGTGATTATGCTGTTGCTATTGCTAACGAGTAGGGAAGAAATTGGTGTTGACAGACTATTTGGGACTGCACCCACACATGGAGCAAGGAAGGGCTGCAGATGACATTTTGGGCACCCAGCTGCGATATGACAGGCAATGCAACCCTTTATACATGGCTTAGCTCTGATGGGCTCCAGAAAATTGTTCTCTGGTTTGTTAAATATATATCTATATATTTCTATTGGGCGAATCTTAATTGTATGCTACCTTAAACATCCAACACAAGCACTTGCTCTGGCTAGCATTCACAGATTTTCCCT